>NW_025746326.1:0-129718 GCF_021184085.1 Oncorhynchus gorbuscha
GAGATGTCTACTGTTAATTTTTATTGTTTATTTCACTTCATATATTATCTACCTCAGAGTATACAGTATCTACTAATTGTAGTCTATACGTTTATGTTTGAGTGCTTGTGCGTCATATTGGTCTAACAATGATCACACACTGGACAGTTTGATATTTCTCTCTGGTCTGACTGGCTATGATATTAGACTGTCATTGATTGTTCTGGGGAGCTAGCCCGTAGAGCAATATTAGCCTCCTAGCATGGTCTATCCCACAAAGCGGTATTAGCCTCCTAGCATGGTCTATCCCACAAAGCGGTATTAGCCTCCTAGCATGGTCTATCCCACAAAGCGGTATTAGCCTCCTAGCATGGTCTATCCCACAAAGCGATATTAGCCTCCTAGCATGGTCTATCCCACAAAGCGATATTAGCCTCCTAGCATGGCCTATCCCACAAAGCGGTATTAGCCTCCTAGCATGGTCTATCCCACAAAGCGATATTAGCCTCCTAGCATGGTCTATCCCACAAAGCGGTATTAGCCTCCTAGCATGGTCTATCCCACAAAGCGGTATTAGCCTCCTAGCATGGTCTATCCCACAAAGCGATATTAGCCTCCTAGTATGGTCTATCCCACAAAGCGGTATTAGCCTCCTAGCATGGTCTATCCCACAAAGCGATATTAGCCTCCTAGCATGGTCTGTCCCACAAAGCGGTATTAGCCTCCTAGCATGGTCTATCCCACAAAGCGGTATTAGCCTCCTAGCATGGTCTATCCCACAAAGCGATATTAGCCTCCTAGCATGGTCTATCCCACAAAGCGATTTTAGCCTCCTAGCATGGTCTATCCCACAAAGCGGTATTAGCCTCCTAGCATGGTCTATCCCACAAAGCGATATTAGCCTCCTAGCATGGTCTATCCCACAAAGCGATATTAGCCTCCTAGCATTGTCTATCCCACAAAGCGATATTAGCCTCCTAGCATGGTCTATCCCACAAAGCGGTATTAGCCTCCTAGCATGGTCTATCCCACAAAGCGATATTAGCCTCCTAGCATGGTCTATCCCACAAAGCGGTATTAGCCTCCTAGCATGGTCTATCCCACAAAGCGATATTAGCCTCCTAGCATGGTCTATCCCACAAAGCGGTATTAGCCTCCTAGCATGGTCTATCCCACAAAGCGATATTAGCCTCCTAGCATGGTCTATCCCACAAAGCGATATTAGCCTCCTAGCATGGTCTATCCCACAAAGCGATATTAGCCTCCTAGCATGGTCTATCCCACAAAGCGATATTAGCCTCCTAGCATGGTCTATCCCACAAAGCGATATTAGCCTCCTAGCATGGTCTATCCCACAAAGCGATATTAGCCTCAACCATCAACATAAAGAGAGGATGTGTCAGCAATTCAAAGGAACAATGGAAAGCTATATTTTCGTTAACTTCCAACTTATTCCTTATTATTTAAAATGTCAAGGTTTGGCTGGAAAAGTCCATTTTGCTGACAACTGAATAGCTAACAGAGTTTTGCAGTAGAGCTTTTCCCTTCCTATTCCGTCGCTCTCTGCTTCAATATCCATCTGTTACAGCTTGTTTGTTTACGTCAGATGTTATGCACTAAATAGTTTCAATCTTAACTATGATGTTACAGTATGATCAACTCCATATCATACATTTGTTTTCAGAACCTCAAATCTTGTGTTTGTTTTCTTGCAGTTCGGTAGATGACCAGTTTCGCTGGAACACCCAAGGTAAGTGTAAAATGCTATATTTTTGATGTTGTTATTTAAAGTCACTAACCATAATAAGCGTTAGGAAAGTTTTGTTACGTTACAGTCTTATTCTAAAATTAATTAAGTAAGTAAAAATCCTCTTCAATCTACTCACAATACCCCATAATGACATCACAATACCCCACAATGTCATCACAATACCCCATAATGTCATCACAATACCCCATAATGTCATCACAATACCCCATAATGTCATCACAATACCCCATAATGTCATCACAATACCCCATAATGTCATCACAATACCCCATAATGGCATCACAATACCCCATAATGTCATCACAATACCCCATAATGACATCACAATACCCCATAATGTCATCACAATACCCCATAATGACATCACAATACCCCATAATGTCATCACAATACCCCATAATGACATCACAATACCCCATAATGTCATCACAATACCCCATAATGACATCACAATACCCCATAATGTCATCACAATACCCCATAATTACATCACAATACCCCATAATGTCATCACAATACCCCATAATGACATCACAATACCTCATAATGGCATCACAATACCCCATAATGACATCACAATACCTCATAATGGCATCACAATAGCACATAATGACATCACAATACCCCATAAAGACAAGGCGAAAACAGAAATTGAGCTCAGGTGCATCCTGTTTCCGTTGATCATCATTGAGATGTTTCTACAACTTGATTGGAGTCCACCTGTGATAAATTCAATTAATTGGACATGGTTTGGAAAGGCACACACCTGTCTATATAAGGTCCCACAGTTGATAGTGCATGTCAGAGCAAAAACCAAGCCAAGAGGTCATCTGAATTGTCCACAGAGCTAAGAGACAGGATTGTGTCGAGGCACAGATCTGGGGAAGGGTACCAAAACATTTCTGCAGCATTGAAGGTACCCAAGAGCACAGTGGCCTCCATCATTCTTCAATGGAAGAAGTTTAGAACCACCAATACTTCTCCTAGAACTGGCCGCCCGGCCAAACTGAGCCATTCGGGGGAGAAGGGCCTTGGTCAGGGAGGTTCCTCTTCATTCACTTCTTTCAAAGACTGCTTTGTGTGATGTATTGTTGTCTCTACCTTCTTGCCCTTTGTGCTGTTGTCTGTGCCCAATAATGTTTGTACCATGTTGTGTTGCTACCATGTTGTTGTCATGTTGTGCTGCTACCATGTTGTGCTGCTACCATGTTGTGTTGCTACCATGTTGTGCTGCTACCATGTTGTGCTGCTACCATGTTGTGCTGCTACCATGTTGTGCTGCTACCATGTTGTGTTGCTACCATGTTGTGCTGCTACCATGTTGTGCTGCTACCATGTTGTGTTGCTACCATGTTGTGCTGCTACCATGTTGTGCTGCTACCATGTTGTGCTGCTACCATGTTGTGCTGCTGCTATGTTGTGTTGCCACCATGTTGTTGTCATGTGCGGCTACCATGCTATGTTATTGTGTTAGGTATCTCTTTGTGCAGTGTTGTGTTGTCCCAGCAGTAGGCCTTTTAGTAGGCCGTCATTGTAAATAAGAATTGCCTAGTTAAATAAAGGTTAAATAAAACTCTGGGAGAACTTTCCAGAAGGACATTCATCCCAGCAGCTCTCCACCAATCAGGCCTTTATGGTAGAGTGGCCAGACGGAAGCCACTCCTCAGTAAACGACACATGACACCCCACTTGGAGTTTGTCAAAAGGCACCTAAAGACTCTTAGACCAGGAGAAACAAGATGCTCTGGTCTGATGAAACCAAGATTGAACTATTTGGCCTGAATGCCAAACGTCATGTCTGGAAGAAACCTGGCACCATCCCTATGGTGAAGCATGGTGGTGGCAGCATCATGCTGTGGGGATGTTTTTCATTAGCGTGGACTGGGAGATTAGTCAGGATCGAGACAAAGATGAATGGAGCAATGTACAGAGAGCTCTTTAATGAAAACCTGCTCCAGAGCGCACAAGACCTAAGACTGGGGTGAAGGTTAGCTTCCAACAGGTGGAAGACCCTCAGCACACAGCCAAGTCAACGACCCTAAGCACACAGCCAAGACAACAACCATAAGCACACAGCCAAGACAACGACCCTCAGCACACAGCCGAGACAATGACCCTCAGCACACAGCCAAGTCAACAACCCTCAGCACACAGCCAAGTCAACGACCCTCAGCACACAGCCAAGACAACGACCCTCAGCACACAGCCAAGACAACGACCCTCAGCACACAGCCAAGACAACGACCCTAAGCACACAGCCAAGACAACGACCCTCAGCACACAGCCAAGACAACGACCCTCAGCACACAGCCAGGACAACGACCCTCAGCACACAGCCGAGACAACGACCCTCAGCACACAGCCAAGTCAACGACCCTCAGCACACAGCCAAGACAACGACCCTCAGCACACAGCCAAGACAACGACCCTCAGCACACAGCCAAGACAACGACCCTAAGCACACAGCCGAGACAACCACCCTCAGCACACAGCCAAGACAACGACCCTCAGCACACAGCCAAGACAACGACCCTCAGCACACAGCCAAGACAACGACCCTCAGCACACAGCCAAGACAACGACCCTAAGCACACAGCCGAGACAACCACCCTCAGCACACAGCCAAGACAACAACCCTCAGCACACAGCCAAGACAACGACCCTCAGCACACAGCCAAGACAACGACCCTAAGCACACAGCCAAGACAACGAATGATTGGCTTCGGGACAAGTTTCTGAATGGCCTTGAGTGGCCCAGCCAGAGCCTGGACATGAACTCGATCAAACAACTCTGGAGAGATCAGAAAATAGTTCCAACCATCCAACCTGACAGAGTTTGAGAGGATCTGCAGAGCAGAATGGGAGAAACTCCCCAAATACAGGTGTGCCAAGCTGGTAGCATCATACCCAAGAAGACTCAAGGCTGTAATCGCTGCCAAAGATGCTTCAACAAAGTACTGAGTAAAGGGTCTGAATTCTTAAGTAAATGTGTTATTTCCGTTTTTATGTTTTATAAATTACAATACATTTCTAAAAACCTGTTTTTGCTTTGTCATTACGAGGTATTGTGTGTAGATTGATGAAGAAAAAAAAGATTTAATCCATTTTAGAATAAGGCTGTCACCTAACAAAATGTGGAGAAAGTCAAGGCGTCTGAATACCTTTTGAAGGCACTGTATGTCTTATATAAGGTTGTGTCACAACTGTTAACCCAGACTTACCTATTGCCCATGTTTCCTGCTTCCTGTGCAGCGGATGGCCAGAAGGACATAGAGGATGAGTTGACCACAGGACTGGAGATGGTCGACTCCTGCATCAGATCCCTGCAGGTGTCTGGAATACTGGACCCTCACCAATTCAACACAGGAGAACGTACGGACAGCTGTTATTTCATTATGACAGTGTGTGTGTGTGTGTGTGTGTGTGTGTGTGTGTGTGTGTGTGTGTGTGTGTGTGTGTGTGTGTGTGTGTGTGTGTGTGTGTGTGTGTGTGTGTGTGCGTGTGCATATGCGGGTCTGTGCGTGTGTGTATGTGTGTACTTGTGTATGTGTGTGCATGCGTGTGTATGTGTGTGCATGTGTGTGTGTGTGTGTGTACGTGTGCATATGCGGGTGTGTGCGTGCGTGTGTGTGTGTACTTGTGTATGTGTGTGCATATGCGGGTGTGTGCGTGCGTGTGTGTGTACTTGTGTATGTGTGTGCATATGCGGGTGTGTGCGTGTGTGTGTGTACTTGTGTATGTGTGTGCATATGCGGGTGTGTGCGTGTGTGTATGTGTGTACTTGTGTATGTGGGTGCATACGTGTGTGTGTGTTTCATAGCTCCTACTCTTTATCAAATCACATTTTATTTCAATACAACCTTACTGTGAAAGTCCTTAACCAACAGTGCAGTTCAAGAAATAGAGTTAAGAAAATATTCACCAAATAAACTAAAGTAAAAAAATATATAAAAAGTAACACAATAAAATAACAATAACGAGGCGATATACAGGGGGTACTGGTACAGAGTCAATGTGGAGGCTATATACAGGGGGTACCAGTACAGAGTCAATGTGGAGGCTATATACAGGGGGTACTGGTACAGAGTCAATGTGGAGGCTATATACAGGGGGTACCAGTACAGAGTCAATGTGGAGGCTATATACATGGGGTACCAGTACAGAGTCAATGTGGAGGCTATATACAGGTACAGAGTCAATGTGGAGGCTATATACAGGTACAGAGTCAATGTGGAGGCTATATACAGGTACAGAGTCAATGTGGAGGCTATATACAGGTACAGAGTCAATGTGGAGGCTATATACAGGTACAGAGTCAATGTGGAGGCTATATACAGGTACAGAGTCAATGTGGAGGCTATATACAGGTACAGAGTCAATGTGGAGGCTATATACAGGTACAGAGTTAATGTGGAGGCTATATACAGGTACAGAGTCAATGTGGAGGCTATATACAGGTACAGAGTCAATGTGGAGGCTATATACAGGTACAGAGTCAATGTGGAGGCTATATACAGGTACAGAGTCTATGTGGAGGCTATATACAGGGGGTACCAGTACAGAGTCAATGTGGAGGCTATATACAGGGGGTACCAGTACAGAGTCAATGTGGAGGCGATATACAGTGGGTACCAGTACAGAGTCAATGTGGAGGCTATATACAGGGGGTACCAGTACAGAGTCAATGTGGAGGCTATATACAGGGGGTACCGGTACAGAGTCAATGTGGAGGGTATATACAGGGGGTACCAGTACAGAGTCAATGTGGAGGCTATATACAGGGGGTACCGGTACAGAGTCAATGTGGAGGCTATATACAGGGGGTACCGGTACAGAGTCAATGTGGAGGCTATATACAGGGGGTACCGGTACAGAGTCAATGTGGAGGCTATATACAGGGGGTACCGGTACAGAGTCAATGTGGAGGCTATATACAGGGGGTACCGGTACAGAGTCAATCTGGAGGCTATATACAGGGGGTACCAGTACAGAGTCAATGTGGAGACTATATACATGGGGTACCAGTACAGAGTCAATGTGGAGTCTATATACATGGGGTACCGGTACAGAGTCAATGTGGAGACTATATACAGGGGGTACCAGTACAGAGTCAATGTGGAGTCTATATACATGGGGTACCGGTACAGAGTCAATGTGGAGGCTATATACAGGGGGTACCGGTACAGAGTCAATGTGGAGGCTATATACAGGGGGTACCGGTACAGAGTCAATGTGGAGGCTATATACAGAGGGTACCGGTACAGAGTCAATGTGGAGACTATATACAGGGGGTACCGGTACAGAGTCAATGTGGAGACTATATACAGGGGGTACCAGTACAGAGTCAATGTGGAGGCTATATACAGGGGTTACTGGTACAGAGTCAATGTGGAGGCTATATACAGGGGGTACTGGTACAGAGTCAATGTGGAGACTATATACAGGGGGTACCAGTACAGAGTCAATGTGGAGGCTATATACAGGGGGTACCGGTACAGAGTCAATGTGGAGGCTATATACAGGGGGTACTGGTACAGAGTCAATGTGGAGGCTATATACAGGGGGTACCGGTACAGAGTCAATGTGGAGGCTATATACAGGGGGTACCGGTTAGTCGAGGGAATTTGTACATGTAGGAAGGGTGACAACAATGTAAAAACAAAGGGGGGGGGGGTCAATGTAAATAGTCCGAGTGGCCATTTGATTAATTGTTCAGCAGTCTTGTGACTTGGAGGTAGAAGCTGTTGAGAAGCTTTTTGGTCCTGGACTTGGCGCTCCGGTACCGCTTCCCGTGCGGAAGCAGAGAGAACCGTCTATGACTTGGGTGACTGAAGTCTTTGACACTATTTTTGGCCTTCCTCTGACACCGCCTAGTATTGATGTCCTGGATGGCAGGAATCCTCAGTGATGTACTGGGCCATTACCTTCTATAGCGCCTTAGATGCCGAGCAGTTGCCAAACCAGGCGGGGATGCAACCGGTCAGGATGCTCTCGATGGTGCAGCTGTAGAACTTTTTTGAGGATCTGGGGACTCATGGCAAATCTTTTCAGTCCCCCGAAGGGCAAAAGGTGTCAGATGTTACCGTCTGTACCTATATCTTGACACATTTTTCACAATGACAGTCAGTCCACTGAGAGGAGAAGGGACCATTTGGTTGGAAAGAACAGAACAGAACCCGGTTTGGGTTTTCCTTTATCCGGCAACTTTGATATTATACAAAAAGCTCCTATACAGAACAAAAGATACAGGTGTGTGTGTGTGTGTGTGTGTGTGTGTGTGTGTGTGTGTGTGTGTGTGTGTGTGTGTGTGTGTGTGTGTGTGTGTGTGTGTGTGTGTGTGTGTGTGTGTGTGTGTGTGTGTGTGTGACATTCCCCCTCTCCCTGTGAACCAAAAAAAGTGACGTATTTAATAATTCATAGGAACCTGAAAGGAGAGGAGAGGAGATGAGAGGAGAGGAGAGGAGAGGAGAGGAGAGGAGAGGAGAGGAGAGGAGAGGAGAGGAGAGGAGAGGAGAGGAGAGGAGAGGAAAATGAGACAAAATGGAGGGTTACACTTGTGTAGAGATGTAGCTAGCACTTCTAAAGAGAAGACGGTTGAACTGAAGAACAGAGAACCAAGTGTAGCCCTCCATGTTGAGTTCCCAAGATGGTAAAAAAGGCTGTAGTTTCCTGTTCAAGATTATGTAGAGAAATGTAAATCTCCTATTGTCCTGCAAGCATCCCTGGGGATGCACACACTGCTTTCAACTAAATGTCAGAATACGTCAAAGAGGTTCAGTGTGTGTGTGGTGTGTGTCAGTGTGTGCGTGGTGTGTGTCAGTGTGTATGTGTGGTGTATGTGTTTTGTAAGTGTGTGGTTGTGTGTGTGCTATACTCACGTAAACAAAGTGAGAGAGGGAGAGGGAGAGGGAGAAGGGGAGAGAGGGGGAGGGAGGGAGGGGGGAGGAGAGAGGGAGAGGAGAGGGAGAGAGGAGAGAGAGAGAGAGAGAGAGAGAGAGAGAGAGAGAGAGAGAGAGAGAGAGAGGAAGAGAGAGAGAGAGAGAGAGAGAGAGAGGGGGAGAGAGAGAGTGAGAGAGAGAGAGTGAGAGAGAGGGGTCAGAATATGGATAAGGGGATGGGGAGGATGAAAACTGAACACAGGCCCATTAATGTTGTTGTAATTGGAAATGGAAGAAAGAAGACATGTTATTCTCATGTGTGTCTGAGTGTGTGTGTGTATGTATGTGTGTGTGTGTGTGTGTGTGTGTGTGTGTGTGTGTGTGTGTGTGTGTGTGTGTGTGTGTGTGTGTGTGTGTGTGTGTGTGTGTGTGTGCGTGTGCGTGCGTGTGTGTGCGTGTGCGTCAAGCTTACTTCCAAAGTTGTGGCAAAATGACTTACGGACAACAAAGTGAAGGTATTGGAGTGGCCATCACAAAGCCCTGACCTTGTAGGCTAGTCCAGGCAGATTGTTGCTCTCTACTGGAGTGTGTGTGTGTGTATTCCCTCTAGTCCAGGCAGATTGCTGCTCTCTAATGGAGTGTGTTGTGTGGTGAAAGAAAGGCAATCACCTCTACCCAGAATGCTTTCTGATGCTGATGGAGACTGATAGTATAAACTTGCACTAGTGTGTGTGTGTGTGTGTGTGTGTGTGTGTGTGTGTGTGTGTGTGTGTGTGTGTGTGTGTGTGTGTGTGTGTGTGTGTGTGTGTGCGTGCGTGCGTGCGTGCGTGTGTGTTTAAACATGCCCCAGTTGAAAGTGACATCACTCCACACAGCCCAGATGATAAATTAAGACGCCAATGCATAAATGACATAAATATAAAGAGAAAGAGAGAGAGAGAGCTGTGATTAAAAAGATGTATACATTGTCACTAACTTTCCTAAGACCAGTTTCCAGTTTTTGCTCTCTATATAGCTCTCTCTCTCCTCAACTCCTCTCTCTCCTCAACTGCTCTCCTCAACTCCTCTCTCTCCTCAACTACTCTCTCTCCTCCTCTCCTTCTCCACTCCTCTCTCTCCTCAACTCCTCTCTCTCTCCTCAACTCCTCTCTCTCCTCAACTGCTCTCCTCAACTCCTCTCTCTCCTCAACTACTCTCTCTCCTCAACTCCTCTCCTTCTCCACTCCTCTCTCTCCTCAACTCCTCTCTCTCCTCAACTCCTCTCTCTCCTCAACTCCTCAACTCCTCTCTCTCCTCAACTCCTCTCTCTCCTCTACTCCTCAACTCCTCTCTCTCCTCAACTCCTCTCTCTCCTCAACTCCTCTCTGTCCTCAACTCCTCAACTCCTCTCTCTCCTCAACTCCTCTCTCTCCTCAACTCCTCTCTCTCCTCAACTCCTCAACTCCTCTCTCTCCTCAACTCCTCTCTCTCCTCAACTCCTCTCTCTCCTCAACTCCTCAACTCCTCTCTCTCCTCAACTCTCTCTCCTCAACTCCTCTCATTTCTCCTTCTGCACTCTTTTCCACAGACTCTCCTCCTCTCCTCTCCTCCTCTCCTCTCCTCTTTGCTCTCTCTCCTCATCTCCTCTCCAACCCATTCTCTCCATTAATCTCTCTTCCTCTCCTCTCCTTCTCCTCCTCCTCTCCTTTTCCCTTCTCTCCTCCTCCGCTCCTCTATCTGAGCTCAACTTTTCTCCCCCTTCTCCTCTCTCCTCTTCCTCCGCTACTCTCCTCTTCTCTTCTCTATCTGAGCTCTCCTTCTTCTCCTCTCTCCTTCTCCCCTCCCCTCCTCTCTACTCCGCTCCCCTCCTCTATCTGAGCTCTCCGTCTCCTCCTCCACCCTCTCCTCTATCTGAGCTCTCCGTCTCCTCCTCCTTTCCTCTCCTCTATCTGAGCTCTCCTCCTCCCCTCATCTCTCCACCTCCGCTCCTCTCTCCTTCTCCCCTCCTTTCTCCTCCTCCTCTGCTCCTCTCCTCTATCTGAGCTCTCCTTCTTCCCTCTTCCTCCTCTTCTCCTCTCTCCTTTTCCCCTCTTCCTTCCTTCTCCCCTCCTCTCTCCTCCTCCTCTCCTCTATCTGAGCTCTCCTTCTTTCCCCCTCTCTCCTCCTCTGCTCCTCTCCTCTCTCCGAGCTCTTCTCCTCCCCTTCTCTCTCCTCCTCCTCTCCTCTCTCCTCTCTCATTCTCTCCTCCGAAATACTCCTCCCCTCCTCTCTCCTTCTCCGCTCCTCTCTCCTTCTCTGCTCCTCTCTTCTATCTGAGTTCTCTTGTCTCCTCCACTCTCCTCCTCTCTCCTCCTCCTCTCCTCTCCTCTATTTTATCTGAGCTCAACTTACACACTCCTAGTTTACACTCCTCTTCTTTCCTTTTCTCCACCCCTTCTTCCTTTCTTCTTCTCTCCTTCTCTCATCCCTTCTTTTTCTTCTCTTCTTCTTCCCCTTCCACCCCCCTACTTTTGCTCCTCTCACTCTCCTGATTAATTATGTATTCTTTTTCAAACTCACCAAGGGCTGAAACGCAGCACTGCCTGTTCTAAATAGCTGCATCTCTCTCTCTTCCTATCTCTGTCTCTCTCTCTCTCTCTCTCCCTACCTCCTCTCTCTCTCTCTCCTCATTCTTTCTTTCTCTCTCTCTCTCTCTCCCTCCTCCTTTCTTTCTTTCTTTCTTTCTTTCTCTGTCTCTCTCTCTCTCTCTCTCTCTCTCTCTCTCTCTCTCTCTCTCTCTCTCTCTCTCTCTCTCTCTCTTTCTCTCTCTCTCTCTCTCTCCCTCCCTCCCTCCTCCTCTTTCTTTCTTTCTTTCTCTGCCTCTCTCTGGCTCCCATCTCTTCTTTCTCTCTCTTCAGGTCCCTCTCTACTTTCCCAGAGTTCTTTGCAGCTTAACTCCACCCCGGAGGCTTCACTCCAGTACTCCGCCAGCTACCATAGCAACCAGACCCTCGCCCTTAGCGACAGCGCTGCAGCGGCAACACCACAGCGCAGCGGACAAGTCGGTGGGGCCGTGCACAGCTACAACCAGGTAGGTCACGAAGACGATGAGGAAGATGGTGACGATGATGATGATGATGATGATGAAGGTGGTGATTGTGATGAGTTTGTTCTTATAATGTTGTTAAATCATAGCTCCAAGACAAAGTTACCCTCATCTGGCTACCGGAAGGTTTTGAATATACAGTAGACGCCAAACAGTACCGATGAAATAAGTTGTGGCTCTGTGCCAAACTTAGAGAGCACAGGGAGAGCTACCGTAGCCTCCTGATGCTGTATATTCCCTACCCCCTCACTTCTCTGCTCTACTCTGCTCTTGACTGGGGGGCTGTACTGCACAGTATTGACTGTTTTTACCTTTTGCAATGCTCACTAGCTTAACCTTGTGAAGGGTTCAAATAAAGGCAACTCCGCCTGCCGCTAGCCGCTGTCCTTCGCTTGTCCCTTCCCTCCTCTCTCTCTCTCTCTCTCTCTCTCTCTCTCTCTCTCTCTCTCTCTCTCTCTCTCTCTCTCTCTCTCTCTCTCTCTCTCTCTCTCTCCCTCTCTAACTCTCTCTCTCTCTCTATTTCTATTTCTCCTTCCCTTCATATCTCTCTCTCTCTCTCTCTCTATTTCTATTTCTCCTTCCCTCCATCTCTCTCTCTCTCTCTCTCTCTCTCTCTCTCTCTCTCTCTCTCTCTCTATTTCTATTTCTCCTTCCCAGAAATAAGCTAAAGTCTGCTCTAACTTTCTCTCCGTTTTCTCCTTCCCTCCATCTCTCTCTCTCTCTCTCTCTCTCTCTCTCTCTCTCTCTCTCTCTCTCTCTCTCTCTCTCTCTCCCTCTCTCTCCTCTCTCTCTCTCTCTCTCTCTCTCTCTCTCTCTCTCTCTCTCTCTCTCTCTCTCTCTCTCCTCTCTCTCTCTCTCTCTCTCTCTCTCCCTCTCTAACTCTCTCTCTCTCTCTCTCTATTTCTATTTCTCCTTCCCTTCATATCTCTCTCTCTCTCTATTTCTATTTCTTCTTCCCTCTCTCTCTCTCTCTCTCTCTCTCTCTCTCTCTCTCTCTCTCTCTCTCTCTCTCTCTCTCTCTCTCTCTCTCTCTCTCTCTCTCTCTCTCTATTTCTATTTCTCCTTCCCAGAAATAAGCTAAAGTCTGCTCTAACTTTCTCTCCGTTTTCTCCTTCCCTCCATCTCTCTCTCTCTCTCTCTCTCTCTATTTCTATTTCTCCTTCCCTCCATCTCTCTCTCTCTCTCTCTCTCTCTCTCTCTCTCTCTCTCTCTCTCTCTCTCTCTCTCTCTCTCTCTCTCTCTCTCTCTCTATTTCTATTTCTCCTTCCCTCCATCTCTCTCTCTCTCTCTCTCTCTATTTCTATTTCTCCTTCCCTCCATCTCTCTCTCTCTCTCTCTCTCTCTCTATATATATATTTCTATTTCTCCTTCCCTTCATATCTCTCTCTCTCTCTGTCTCTCTCTCCTTCCCTCCATATCTCTCTCTCTCTATTTCTATTTCTCTTTCCCTCCATCTCTCTTATTCTCTCTCCTTCCCTCCATATCTCTCTCTCTCTCTCTCTCTCTCTCTCTCTCTCTCTCTCTCTCTCTCTCTCTCTCTCTCTATCTCTCCTTCCTTCCCTCCATCTCACTCCCTCTCTATTTCTCCTTCCCTCCATCTCTCTCTCTTTCTCCTTCCCTCCATATCTCTCTCTCTCCTTCTCTCTCTCTCTCTCTCTCTCTCTCTATCTCTCCTTCCTTCCCTCAATCTCTCTCTCTCTCTCTGTCTACTTATCCTTCCCTCCACCTCTCTCTCTCTCCATCTCTCTCTCTGTCTAGTTATCCTTCCCTCCATCTCTCTCTCTCTCTCTCTCTCTCTCTCTCTCTATTTCTATTTCTCCTTCCCTCCATATCTCTCTCTCTCGCTCTCGCTCTCTCTCTCTCTCTCTCTCTCTCTCTCTCTCTCTCTCTCTCTCTCTCTCTCTCTCTCTCTATTTCTCCTTCCCTTCATATCTCTCTCTCTCTCTCTCTTTCCCTCCATATCTCTCTCTCTCTCTATTTCTATTTCTCTTTCCCTCCATCTCTCTCACTCTCTCTCCTTCCCTCCATCTCTCTCTCTCTCTCTATCTCTCCTTCCTTCCCTCAATCTCTCTCTCTCTCTCTCTGTCTACTTATCCTTCCCTCCACCTCTCTCTCCATCTCTCTCTCTGTCTAGTTATCCTTCCCTCCATCTCTCTCTCTCTCTCTCTCTCTCTCTCTCTCTCTCTCTCTCTCTATTTCTATTTCTCCTTCCCTCCATCTCTCTCTCTCTCTCTCTCTCTCTCTCTCTCTCTCTCTCTCTCTCTCTATTTCTCCTTCCCTTCATATCTCTCTCTCTCTCTCTATTTCTATTTCTCCTTCCCTTCATATCTCTCTCTCTCTCTCTCTCTATTTCTATTTCTCCTTCCCTTCATATCTCTCTCTCTCTCCTTCCCTCCATATCTCTCTCTCTCTCTATTTATATTTCTCTTTCCCTCCATCTCTCTCTCTCTCTCTCTCTCTCTCTCTCTCTCTCTCTCTCTCTCTCTCTCTCTCTCTCTCTCTCTATTTCTATTTCTCCTTCCCAGAAATAAGCTAAAGTCTGCTCTAACTTTCTCTCCGTTTTCTCCTTCCCTCCATCTCTCTCTCTCTCTCTCTCTCTCTATTTCTATTTCTCCTTCCCTCCATCTCTCTCTCTCTCTCTCTCTCTCTCTCTCTCTCTCTCTCTCTCTCTCTATTTCTCCTTCCCTTCATATCTCTCTCTCTCTCTCTATTTCTATTTCTCCTTCCCTTCATATCTCTCTCTCTCTCTCTCCTTCCCTCCATATCTCTCTCTCTCTCTCTCTCTATTTCTCCTTCCCTTCATATCTCTCTCTCTCTCTCTCTCTATTTCTATTTCTCCTTCCCTTCATATCTCTCTCTCTCTCCTTCCCTCCATATCTCTCTCTCTCTCTCTCTCTCTCTATTTCTATTTCTCTTTCCCTCCATCTCTCTCTCTCTCTCTCTCTCTCTCTCTCTCTCTCTCTCTCTCTCTCTCTCTCTCTCTCTCTCTCTCTCTCTCTCTATTTCTATTTCTCCTTCCCAGAAATAAGCTAAAGTCTGCTCTAACTTTCTCTCCGTTTTCTCCTTCCCTCCATCTCTCTCTCTCTCTCTCTCTCTCTATTTCTATTTCTCCTTCCCTCCATCTCTCTCTCTCTCTCTCTCTCTCTCTCTCTCTCTCTCTCTCTCTCTCTCTCTCTCTCTCTCTCTCTCTCTCTCTCTCTCTCTCTCTCTCTCTATTTCTCCTTCCCTTCATATCTCTCTCTCTCTCTCTCTATTTCTATTTCTCCTTCCCTTCATATCTCTCTCTCTCTCTCTCCTTCCCTCCATATCTCTCTCTCTCTCTATTTCTATTTCTCCTTCCCTCCATCTCTCTCTCTCTCTCTCTCTCTCTCTCTCTCTCTCTCTCTATTTCTCCTTCCCTTCATATCTCTCTCTCTCTCTCTCTCTATTTCTATTTCTCCTTCCCTTCATATCTCTCTCTCTCTCCTTCCCTCCACATCTCTCTCTCTCTCTATTTCTATTTCTCTTTCCCTCCATCTCTCTCTCTCTCTCTCTCTCTCTCTCTCTCTCTCTCTCTCTCTCTCTCTCTCTCTCTCTCTCTCTCTCTCTCTCTCTCTATTTCTATTTCTCCTTCCCAGAAATAAGCTAAAGTCTGCTCTAACTTTCTCTCCGTTTTCTCCTTCCCTCCATCTCTCTCTCTCTCTCTCTATTTCTATTTCTCCTTCCCTCCATCTCTCTCTCTCTCTCTCTCTCTCTCTCTCTCTCTCTCTCTCTCTCTCTCTCTCTCTCTCTCTCTCTATTTCTCCTTCCCTTCATATCTCTCTCTCTCTCTCTATTTCTATTTCTCCTTCCCTTCATATCTCTCTCTCTCTCTCTCCTTCCCTCCATATCTCTCTCTCTCTCTATTTCTATTTCTCCTTCCCTCCATCTCTCTCTCTCTCTCTCTCTCTCTCTCTCTCTCTCTCTCTCTCTCTCTATTTCTCCTTCCCTTCATATCTCTCTCTCTCTCTCTCTCTATTTCTATTTCTCTTTCCCTCCATCTCTCTCTCTCTCTCTCTCTCTCTCTCTCTCTCTCTCTCTCTCTCTCTCTCTCTCTCTCTCTCTCTCTCTCTCTATTTCTATTTCTCCTTCCCAGAAATAAGCTAAAGTCTGCTCTAACTTTCTCTCCGTTTTCTCCTTCCCTCCATCTCTCTCTCTCTCTCTCTCTCTCTCTCTATTTCTATTTCTCCTTCCCTCCATCTCTCTCTCTCTCTCTCTCTCTCTCTCTCTCTCTCTCTCTCTCTCTCTCTCTCTCTCTCTCTCTCTCTCTCTCTATTTCTCCTTCCCTTCATATCTCTCTCTCTCTCTCTCTCTCTCTCTCTCTCTCTCTCTCTCTCTCTCTCTCTCTCTCTCTCTCTCTCTCTCTCTATTTCTATTTCTCCTTCCCTTTATCTCTCCCTCTCTCTCTCTCTCTCTCTCTCTCTCTCTCTCTATTTCTATTTCTCCTTCCCTCCATCTCTCTCTCTCTCTCTCTCTCTCTTTCTATTTCTCCTTCCCTTCATATCTCTCTCTCTCTCTGTCTCTCTCTCCTTCCCTCCATATCTCTCTCTCTCTATTTCTATTTCTCTTTCCCTCCATCTCTCTCTCTCTTTCTCCTTCCCTCCATATCTCTCTCTCTCCTTCTCTCTCTCTCTCTCTCTATCTCTCCTTCCTTCCCTCAATCTCTCTCTCTCTCTCTCTCTCTCTCTGTCTACTTATCCTTCCCTCCACCTCTCTCTCTCTCCATCTCTCTCTCTGTCTAGTTATCCTTCCCTCCATCTCTCTCTCTCTATTTCTCATGCACATCTCTCTCTATCTCTCATGTGTGTGTGTGTGTGTGTGTGTGTGTGTGTGTGTGTGTGTGTGTGTGTGTGTGTGTGTGTGTGTGTGTGTGTGTGTGTGTGTGTGTGTGTGTGTGTGTGTGTGTGTGTGTGTGTGTGTGTGTGTGTGTGTGTGTGTCAGTGTAATTGGCTAGTGGATGGAAGAGAGAGTAGAGCCGTGGAGATACACTGTCTAATTGATCTGGATGGAAGAGAGAGTAGAGCCGTGGAGATACACTGTCTAATTGATCTGGATGGAAGAGAGAGTAGAGCCGTGGAGATGCACTGTCTAATTGATCTGGATGGAAGAGAGAGTAGAGCCGTGGAGATACACTGTCTAATTGATCTGGATGGAAGAGAGAGTAGAGCCGTGGAGATGCACTGTCTAATTGATCTGGATGGAAGAGAGAGTAGAGCCGTGGAGATGCACTGTCTAATTGATCTGGATGGAAGAGAGAGTAGAGCCGTGGAGATGCACTGTCTAATTGATCTGGATGGAAGAGAGAGTAGAGCCGTGGAGATACACTGTCTAATTGATCTGGATGGAAGAGAGAGTAGAGCCGTGGAGATACACTGTCTAATTGATCTGTCTAAATGCATGGGGAGATGTGGGTTTGGTTTGTTATTTCTCTAATAATTTGTAAAAGGATGTGAATGTGTTTTAATCTCTTCACACTAATCAAGAGAAGTCATTGTCCTCTAGCATACAGAAGACATTGTCCTCTAGCATACAGAAGTCATTGTCCTCTAGCATACAGAAGACATTGTCCTCTAGCATACAGAAGACATTGTCCTCTAGCATACAGAAAACATTGTCCTCTAGCATACAGAAGACATTGTCCTCTAGCATACAGAAGACATTGTCCTCTAGCATACAGAAGACATTGTCCTCTAGCATACAGAATTCATTGTCCTCTAGCATACAGAAGACATTGTCCTCTAGCATACAGAAGACATTGTCCTCTAGCATACAGAAGTCATTGTCCTCTAGCATACAGAAGACATTGTCCTCTAGCATACAGAAGTCATTGTCCTCTAGCATACAGAAGACATTGTCCTCTAGCATACAGAAGACATTGTCCTCTAGCATACAGAAAACATTGTCCTCTAGCATACAGAAGTCATTGTCCTCTAGCATACAGAAGACATTGTCCTCTAGCATACAGAAGACATAGTCCTCTAGCATACAGAAGACATTGTCCTCTAGCATACAAAAGTCATTGTCCTCTAGCATACAGAAGACATTGTCCTCTAGCATACAGAAGTCATTGTCCTCTAGCATACAGAAGTCATTGTCCTCTAGCATACAGAAGTCATTGTCCTCTAGCATACAGAAGACATTGTCCTCTAGCATACAGAAGACATTGTCCTCTAGCATACAGAAGACATTTATCCCCTACATTAATTTCCTCATAAGCTTGCTGAATGCAGGAGTACACACACATACAGGCACTCACCTACGCAGACGCACACGTACACTCACACAAACATACGTGCTATTTGCCACCAGCTGTAAAGCTTCATTACATCCCTGCATTGAGGGGTTTTATTTTGTTGTCTTGTTTATGGTTATGAATAATGCATCAGGAAATATTTTGGAAATTTCATTTGAAAATGTCGCTAATTACTTGTCGAAAGGAAGTGGCAATTTATGTCAGGTTTGCATTGCACCAAATCCAGCTCACACAGACACACACACAGACACACACACAGACACACACACACACACAGACACACACACACACACACACACACACACACACACACACACACACACACACACACACACACACACACACACACACACACACACACACACACAGACACACACACAGACACACACACAGACACACACACACACACACACAGACACACACACACACACACACACACAGACACACACACAGACACACACACAGACACACACACACACAGACACACACACAGACACACACACACACACACACGAGAATAACATGTCTTCTTTCTCTCATTTCCAGTTACAACAAAATGAATGGACCTGTGTTCAGTTTTCATCCTCCCCATCCCCTTATCCATATTCTGACCCCTCTCTCTCTCATCTCTGTCTCTTCTCTTCTCTCTTTCTCTCTCACTCTCCTGTTATCTCTCTCGCTTCTCTCTCTCTCTGTTCTCTCTCTCTTCTCTGTTCTCTCTTCTCTTCTCTTCTCTTCTCTTCTCTTCTCTTCTCTTCTCTTCTCTTCTCTTCTCTTCTCTTCTCTTCTCTTCTCTTCTCTTCTCTTCTCTTCTCTTCTCTTCTCTTCTCTTCTCTTCTCTTCTCTCTCTTTCTTCTCTCTCTTTCTTCTCTCTCGCTCTCTTTGTCTCTCTCTCACTCTCTCACTCTCTCTCTCTCTCTCTCACTCTCTCTCTCTCTCTCTCTCTCTCTCTCTCTCTCTCTCTCTCTCTCACTCTCTCTCTCTCTCTCTCTTTCACGTTGGGTTCCAGTGATGTTTTGCCCTTTCTGTCAGGTTGATTTGGGAGATGTTCTGAGTACCTCTGGCGCTACTGTATTGTGTGTGTTTGTGTGACCAGGCCTAGATAGACTGATTATATTAGGCTACTGCCTCATATATTACTGCTTCTTATACACCATTTAGCAGACTCTCTTATCCAGAGAAACTTACAGTGGAGAGTCATTTAGCAGACTCTCTTATCCAGAGAAACTTACAGTAGAGAGTCATTTAGCAGACGTTCTGATCCAGAGAGACTTACAGTAGAGAGTCATTTAGCAGACGCTCTGATGCAGAAGGAATACATTAGAGATCTAGCACTTATAACAGACACTGTGAAACTCTATAGTTAAGATTGGAATATCTATTTATACATCTCTCATAGCGTGTGTGTG
Source organism: Oncorhynchus gorbuscha (assembly GCF_021184085.1). Taxonomy (NCBI): domain Eukaryota; kingdom Metazoa; phylum Chordata; class Actinopteri; order Salmoniformes; family Salmonidae; genus Oncorhynchus; species Oncorhynchus gorbuscha. The sequence goes on from NW_025746326.1 coordinate 19,373, forward strand.
TGTGTGTGTGTGTGTGTGTGTGTGTGTGTGTGTGTGTGTGTGTGTGTGTGTGTGTGTGTGTGTGTGTGTGTGTGCGTGTGCGTGTGCATGTGCGTGCGCGTGTGTGTGTGCGTGTGCGCTTGTAGCTGGGCTGTGCTGGTGTGTGTGTTTATATAAGCCACTGCATCAGATAGCTGTTCTCCTGCAGTGTATTTCTACCACTATGGGCCTCCAGTTGAATATTTAATAAAGCATGCACACATGCACACACACACTACGGCATAGTATCTTCCTCCAAAAGGTTACAAGGTTACAGGTTTTCCAGAAATCCACTTAGAAGATTAGGTATGGAACAAAGTATGGAACTAACAGACAAAGTAGGGAACAAACAGACAAAGTAGGGAACAAACAGACAAAGTAGGGAACAAACAGACAAAGTAGGGAACAAACAGACAAAGTAGGGAACAAACAGACAAAGTAGGGAACAAACAGACAAAGTAGTGAACAAACAGACAAAGTAGGGAACAAACAGACAAAGTAGTGAACAAACAGACAAAGTATGAAACAAACAGACAAAGTAGTGAACAAACAGACAAAGTAGGGAACGCACAGACAAAGTAGGGAACAAACAGACAAAGTAGGGAACAAACAGACAAAGTAGGGAACAAACAGACAAAGTATGAAACAAACAGACAAAGTAGTGAACAAACAGACAAAGTAGGGAACAAACAGACAAAGTAGGGAACAAACAGTCAAAGTAGGGAACAAACAGACAAAGTAGGGACAAACAGACAAAGTAGGGAACAAACAGACAAAGTAGGGAACAAACAGACAAAGTATGAAACAAACAGACAAAGTAGTGAACAAACAGACAAAGTAGGGAACAAACAGACAAAGTAGGGAACAAACAGACAAAGTAGGGAACAAACAGACAAAGTAGGGAACAAACAGACAAAGTAGGGAACAAACAGACAAAACAGAATCCTCCAACTAGGATTTCTGGATTTCTGAGAATTTTGGGAATATTACCAGAATTTTGCAACCCTTCTCCCTCTATAATGAAACTCAGACACAACAGCACCAAAATCGTGTGTTTGGTTTGAGACCCTACCCAGCAAACTGGGAACATTCCCAGAACATTAGATAAGATTACCATGAAGTTGTAGTTAGGGTTTTATCTAATATTAGGATGATAAGATCCCAAAAGCATTCAAAGAATGACAACAAATTTGTTGTTTTTGTTTTTAAATGTTTCAGATGAAATACCTATTCTAACATTCATTCAAATGTTGTGTTTGACATTTGTAATAATAACATTCCCTCAAAACTCTCATTAGGTTTCCAAGTAATGTAATAACACAAAGTACCAGCAATGTTTTCCCAGCAAACCAAAATGTGTTGTGTGAATGTTCCCAGAACATTTGTTAGGTTGTGGCAAATGTTCTCATAACACAAAAACGATCCAGTCGCGCTGATGATATACAGTATACAATGTTTGTATAAAATATTCACTTGATTTTACAACAACGTTCCCAGAACACATTTTGTCTGTTCTTTATAGTTTCTGGGAACATTGTGGGGATATGACAAGAGATCGGCTCTCAAAACACTAAAACGGTCAAATTGTGCTGACATTGAGATAATGTTTGTATCAGGGTGCAAAAAACATTCATTTGACGTTGCAAGAATGTTGACAGAGCAGCCTTTCTGAGTTCTTTAAAAGTTCCCAGAATATTTACATTCGTTTGTGGGAACAGTGTGGGTACATTACAAGAGAGAGTACGCTCATTTATAAATATACACATACAATGATTACGTTAGGTTGCACAGAACATTCCCTTAATGTTGTAAAAATATTCTTGCGATATTCCAGAAGGTTGCACAGAACATTCCCACAATGTGCCGTAATGTTCCTCAATTTCCAAATAAGTACGTTACAATGACATTCATAGAATATTTGTTTTGTCGAAGAAGGTTCAAAAGGAAGCATGAAACTCCTGATTGACCGCCATGACTATATACTGAAAGAAGAAGACATACAATGCATTCGGAAAGTATTCAGGCCCCTTGAATTTTTCCTCATTTTGTTACATTACAGCCTTATTCTAAAATTGATTAAATAGTATTTTTCCCCTCGTCAACCTACAAACAATACACCATAATGACAAAGAAAAAAACTGGATTTTAGAAATGTTTAGCAAATTTAGTTTAAAAAAACAACTGAAATATCACGTTTACATAGTGTAGGTATTCAGACCCTTTACTCAGTACTTTGTTGAAGCACATTTGGCAGCGATTACAGCTTCAAGTCTTCTTGGGTTTGACGCTACACGCTTGGCACACCTGTATTTGGGGAGTTTCTCCCATCTTCTCTGCAGATCTTCTCAAACTCTGTCAGGTTGGATGGTTGGAACTATTTTCTGATCCAGAGATGTTCGACCGGATTCAAGTCCGGGCTCTGGCTGGGCCACTCAAGGACGTTCAGAGCCTTGTCCCGAAGCCACTCATGTGTTGTCTTGGCTGTGTGCTTAGGGTCATTCTCCTGTTGGAAGGTGAATCTTCGCCCCAGTCTGAGGTCCTGAGCACTCTGGAGCAGGTATTCATTAAGGATCTCTCTGTACTTTGCTCCGTTCATATTTCCCTCGATCCTGACTAGTTTCCCTCTCCCTGCAGCCAAAAAACATCCCACAGCATAATGCTGCCACCACCATGCTTCATTGTAGGAATAGTGCCTGGTTTCCTCTAGAAGTGGCGCTTGACATTCAGGTCAAAGAGTTTGATATTGGTTTCATCAGACCGGAGAATCCAGTTTCTCATGGTTTGTGAGTTTTTAGGTGCCTTTTGTCAAACTCCAAGCGGGCTGTCATTTTACTGAGGAGTGGCAACCGTCTGGCAACTCTACCATAAAGTCCTGATTGGCGGAGTGTTGCAGAGATGGTTGTCCTTCTGGAAGGTTCTCCCATCTCCACAGAGGAACTCTGAAGCTCTGTCAGAGTGACCATTAGGTTCTTTGTCACTTCCCTGACCAAGGCCCTTCCACACGATTGCTCAGTTTGGCTGAGTGGCCAGCTCTAGGAAGAGTCTTGGTGGTTCCAAACTTCTTCCATTTAAGAATGATGGAGGCCACTGTGTTTTTGGGGACCTTCCCCAGATCTGTGCCTCGACACAATCCTGTCCCGGAGCTCTACGGACAATTCCTTGAACCTCATGGCTTGGTTTTTGCTCTGACATGCACTGTCAACTGTGGAACCTTATATAGACAGGTGTGTCCCTTTCCAAGTCAATCTCATAGCAAAGGGTCTGAATACTTATTTAGGTATTTTTAATTGTATATTTACAGAATTGTCTAAACCAGTTCTCGCTTCGTCATTATTGTGTATTTTGTGTAGATTGATGAGGATTTTTTTTAAATCCATTTTTAATAAGGCTCTAACAAAATGTGGGAAATGTAAGAGGTCTTCCCTGGTGTTACATAGGATAGAAAGCTGGCTTGGGTACCAGACATTACAAGTCCAAACCACAAGTGCAAATTGTGAATTTCTGAAGTGTGAACAATATGATGGTTTTTGTACGATTAAATGCTATTCAAATGACCTATTAATTTAATTAAAATGCTGTGCGTCTCTATATTACTTTCAAATGTGAATTGCCATTAACTCTGAATAGAAACATAAAGAGGATGTTTTCCAATCTGCTTTCTTGTGCTTTATGAAGCTACAAATTTATAATGTTATTTACTTAATATTAAGTCAAACTTAAATATAACTTTTTCTTAAAGTTCCTGAAATGTTCTGTGGACCTACAAGACAAGGTAAACATGTATATTCCAAGTTCACAGAACGTCTGTCCTCGGTTGCAACATTCACTACCAAGTTCCAAACAGACTCTGGAAACTATGTCAGCACAATGACTGTTTGTTGGGAGCTTCATAAAAAAGTGTTTCAATGTCCGAGCAGCCGCACACAAGCCTAAGATCACTATGCGCAATGCCAAGCGTCGGCTGGACTGGTGTAAAGCTCGCCGCCATTGGATTCTGGGGCAGTGGAAACGCGTTCTCTGGAGAAATGAATCACGTTTCACCATCTGGCAGTCGGACGGACAAATCTGGGTTTGGCGGATGCCAGAAGAACGCTACCTGCCCCAATGCATAGTGCCAACTGCTAAGTTTGGTGGAGGAGGAATATTGGTCTGGGGCTGTTTTTCATAGTTCTGGCTAGGCCCCTTAGTTCCAGTGAAGGGAAGTCTTTACGCTACAGCATACAATGACATTCTAGACAATTCTGTACAACAGTTTTTTTTGTGGCAACAGTTTGGGAAGGTCCTTTCCTGTTTCAGCATGACAATGCCCCTGTGCAAGGGAAAGGTAAATCCATGCAAAAATGGTTTGTCGAGATCGGAAGAACCCCATTGAACACCTTTGGGATGAATTGGAACACTGACTGTGAGCCAGGCCTAATCGGCCAATATCCGTGCCCAACCTCACTAAGTCCCTATAGCAATGTTCCAATATCTAGCGGAAAGCCTTCCCGGAAGAGTGGAGGCTGTTACCGCAGCACTGTACTGTGTTTGATTGTCAGCACATCTGGACAGTTTTAGTGTTTTGGGTAATATCCACACAATGTTCCAACAGCCTAGAGAAACGTTCTGGGAACCTTTAAAGAACAGACAAATTGTGTTTTGGGAACGTTCTTGTAACATCCGTTGAATGTTTTTTTGCATCATAAAGAAACATTGTAGAATTATCCTAACAACTGTTTTATGGGAACATTTTTTTTTTTACGTCCACAAAATGTTCCCACCAGACTGATCCCACATGTTAAATGTGTTCTAAGAACGTTCTTGCAACATAAGGCAAATGTTTTATACAAACATTGCATAATCATCATTATGACTGAGCAGTTTTTGTGTTACGAGAACGTTTGCCGCGACCTAACGAATGTTCTGGGAACATTCACAGAACCAATTTTGGTTCGCTGGGTTTTCTGCTGAAGTAATGACTGCGGGTTTTAAAACGGCTTCATCCATTACTTCAGTGTCTGATGAATCAGTTATCATGGCCTTGTGTTAATGAGAGACACTGTAACCAAAGAGACATTGTAATCAGCAGACACGCGTTTGGCTTATAATAGAGGGAAAATACAGCCTGGAGCCAGGAACTTTCTCAGGATGGAGTGTGCGTGTGTGTGTGTTTGTATCTGCACATTGTTAAATCGTGTGTTCACTGCCAGCGAGCCTCAGCATGGGGCGTGTGACTGTGTGTAGTTCACCTTTTGAGAAATATGCATGGTGACTGTCAGTAGCATGAGGTGAAGGAGCTGAGCTAGGTAGAAACATATGCTGTGCTACTGTCTCTGAGGATCTAGAGGAATACATTAGATAACCCTGCACTGAGTTGGGATAGAGGCAGCTTCCTCACTGTGGCTTGGTGGAAAATGAATGACTTGATAGTGGACTTCAACTCGACAGGATATCAATCTGTTGCCATAAAAATACTGTTAGAGGTTATAGCTTCTATAAATCTGTCTGTTACCATATAGAGACTGTTAGAGGTTATAGCTTCTATAAATCTATCTGTTACCATATAAACACCTACAGAAGTGGAAGAAGTGTTAGGTGTAATTGTAATATCCTGTCGTCGTCGCCCCCTCCCTCTCTCTCCTCTCCTCTTTCCCGTCTCCCCCCACCCTAGGTGACGTCTAGTCGTGCCGCTCAGCAGAGGCAGCAGGCAGGGGAGGTAGTGGAGGAGACTCCTTCTCTCAGAGCCATGGCAGTGCCTTCCACCTACCAGATGCACAGCAGATCACTACCGGTATATATCTATATTATATACCTACAATGGGTACATAATATTGTACTGACCCGAATTTAAAGAGAGATCATGTCATTCAAGAGACAAGGAACTACACACGACATCCAATCCTTTTAGCTTTTATTATAACTTATTGTATTCCTATAGAGTACATACATAAAGCTAATGTATTGTGTTATTATACAGTACATACTTTATACATGAAGAGAACTGAGACAGAGATAATGCCTTAAAAGATGCAAGGAACTGAACATGGCATCCAGTCCCTTCAGCTTCGTTGAGAAAATGCCCTTAGACACAGATCTAGAAGCAGCTTACCTTCCCCAAGTCCTAACGATAACCATTAGAGAGGGAACATGCTAATCTTAACCATTAGAGAGGGAACATGCTAATCTTAACCATTAGAGAGGGAACATGCTAATCTTAACCATTAGAGAGGGAACATGCTAATCTTAACCATTAGAGAGGGAACATGCTAATCTTTACCATTAGAGATGGAACATGCTAATCTTAACCATTAGAGAGGGAACATGCTAATCTTAACCATTAGAGAGGGAACATGCTAATCTTTACCATTAGAGATGGAACATGCTAATCTTAACCATTAGAGATGGAACATGCTAATCTTAACAATTAGAGATGGAACATGCTAATCTTAACCATTAGAGGGAACATGCTAATCTTAACCATTAGAGAGGGAACATGCTAATCTTAACCATAAGATAGGGAACATGCTAATCTTAACCATTAGAGGGAACATGCTAATCTTAACCATTAGAGAGGGAACATGCTAATCTTAACCATTAGAGAGGGAACATGCTAATCTTAACCATTAGAGATGGAACATGCTAATCTTAACCATTAGACAGGGAACATGCTAATCTTAACCATTAGAGAGGGAACATGCTAATCTTAACCATTAGAGATGGAACATGCTAATCTTTACCATTAGAGAGGGAACATGCTAATCTTTACCATTAAAGATGGAACATGCTAATCTTAACCATTTGAGATGGAACATGCTAATCTTTACCATTTGAGATGGAACATGCTAATCTTTACCATTAGAGATGGAACATGCTAATCTTAACCATTAGAGAGGGAACATGCTAATCTTAACCATTAGAGATGGAACATGCTAATCTTAACCATTAGACAGGGAACATGCTAATCTTAACCATTAGAGAGGGAACATGCTAATCTTTACCATTAGAGAGGGAACATGCTAATCTTTACCATTAAAGATGGAACATGCTAATCTTAACCATTAGAGATGGAACATGCTAATCTTAACCATTAGAGAGGGAACATGATAATCTTTACCATTTGAGATGGAACATGCTAATCTTAACCATTAGAGAGGGAACATGCTAATCTTTACCATTAGAGATGGAACATGCTAATCTTAACCATTAGATAGGGAACATGCTAATCTTTACCATTAGAGATGGAACATGCTAATCTTTACCATTTGAGATGGAACATGCTAATCTTTACCATTAGAGATGGAACATGCTAATCTTTACCATTAGAGATGGAACATGCTAATCTTAACCATTAGAGGGAACATGCTAATCTTAACCATTAGAGAGGGAACATGCTAATCTTAACCATTAGATAGGGAACATGCTAATCTTTACCATTAGAGATGGAACATGCTAATCTTAACCATTAGAGATGGAACATGCTAATCTTAACCATTAGAGAGGGAACATGATAATCTTTACCATTTGAGATGGAACATGCTAATCTTAACCATTAGAGAGGGAACATGCTAATCTTAACCATTAGAGAGGGAACATGCTAATCTTAACCATTAGAGAGGGAACATGATAATCTTTACCATTTGAGATGGAACATGCTAATCTTAACCATTAGAGAGGGAACATGCTAATCTTAACCATTAGAGAGGGAACATGCTAATCTTAACCATTAGAGAGGGAACATGATAATCTTTACCATTTGAGATGGAACATGCCTAACAGAGTTGTGCAGCCCTGTTTTAACCCCTGTTCCGTCTGATTCCAGGTCACTACTACCCGAGTTCCACCCTGCCCACCCAGCGTGTGAGTTCCCCTCTAACCGGAGGAGGAGGTGGAGGGTCTGGTTCTCCCAGCAAGCTCCAGCGCCTGGGTCCAGCCTCAGACACACCTGGCTATGCTACCACACAGCGCCTACCTTCTTCCTCCTCATCATCCTCACCCAACAAACAGTCCCCCGCCAACCGACTCGCCAAGCCTTACAGGTAGGGCCATGTCATTGGTTGGGTTGGAAGGGGAGTGAATGTCATTGGTTGGGTTGGAAGGGGAGTGAATGTCATTGGTTGGTTTGGAAGGGGATTGAATGCCATTGGTTGGTTTGGAAGGGGATTGAATGTCATTGGTTAGTTTGGAAGAAGAACAAAGTTATAATCTTACTGCAATTGTTATTCAAATTGAAAATGTATAAAATAAAATAAAAATTGTTTACAATAACTTAACTTGTTGTTATGGTTACAGCACCTCTGTTTCCGTGACGACAACAGGAGGCACCGGGTCTCCGCTGAGGGTGGGGTCTCCTCCAAACGCCATAGCATCAGTTGCCGGAGGAGGGGCTTGTGCGTCATCATCCCCCCTGCACCAGGTGTATATTGATACAAACACTGCCTTCAGAAAGTCTTCATCATTTTAGAATTATTATTATTTTTTTACCGTTATTTAACTAGGCAAGTCAGTTAAAGAACAAATTCTTATTTTCAATGACGGCCTAGGAACAGTGGGTTAACTGCCTGTTCAGGGGCAGAACGACAGATTTGTACCTTATCAGCTCGGGGATTTGAACTTGCAACCTCCCGGGTACTAGTCCAACGCTCTAACCACTAGGCTACCCTGCCGCTCCAATTTGACCGGTAGTGTAGGTGAATTTCTCTCAGCTACACTACCAGTCAAAGGTTTGGGGTCACTTTGAAGTGTCCTTGTTTTTGAAAGAAAACCTCATTTTTTGTCCATTAGAATAACATATAATTGATCAGAAATATAGTGTTATAGACATAGACAATATAGACAATATAGACATTGTTAATGTTGTAAATGACTATTGTAGCTGGAAACATCTGATTTTAGTGTAATATTTCTATAGGCATACAGAGGCCCATTATCAGCATTCATCACTCCTGTGTTCCAAAAGCACGTTGTGTTAGCTAATCCAAGTTTATCATTTTAAAAGGCTAATTGATGATGAGAAAACCCTTTTGCATGTATGTTAGCACAGCTGAAAACTGTTGTTCTGAAATTGTCTTTCTTTATACTAGTTGAGTATCTGGAGCATCAGCATTTGTGTCTTTGATTACAGGCTCAAAATGGCCAGAATCAAAGAACATTCTTCTGAAACTCATCAGTCTTTTCTTGTTCTGATAAATGAAGGCTATTCCATGCAAGAAATTGCCAAGAAACTGAAGATCTCGTACAGCGCGGTGTACTACTCCCTTCACAGAACCGCGCAAACTGGTTCTAACCAGAATAGAAAGAGGACTGGGAGGCCCCAAGTTCGTTAGAGTGTCTAGTTTGAGTAACAAACGGCTCATAAGTCCTCAACTGTCAGCTTCATTAAAGAGTCCCCGCTAAATACCAGTCTCAACGTCAACAGTGAATACGCTACTGCTGGTAGGCCAGTGATGTGATCCAATTTTTGTATTTAATTCATGTTAAATTCAGGCTGTAACACAACAAAGTGTGGAACAAGTCAAGTGGTGTGAACACTTTCTGAAGGCATTACATATGTGAATATTAATTGCAAAGATGGAAGTGCACCTTACTCTTAAGTGACATTAGATAATCGTGGATGTTGTACACATGTGATTCCCCAGATGAGTTCGGGCATAGGGAGCTACGCTACTCTGTCTCCTAGGAGACTGGCTGCCCACCACGCCTCCGACCAGTACAAGATATCACACGAGCTCTATGCCACTGCTACTCTCCAGAGGCCCGGTAAGACTACACTCAACACTCACTCACACACACACACTCACATACACTCAGACACACACACACACACACACACACACACACACACACACACACACACACACACACACACACACACACACACACACACACACACACACACACACACACAAAAACACTCTCACGCGCATGACACATCCCACAAGGTGAATCCCTATATGAATGCAATGCAAGCACTGAATCGTTCCCTCTCTGCTGTTATTTACTCTTCCGTATTGAGGTAATTGGGTCCTTGGTCTATAGCTTGTCTTTAACATGTTATGTGGTCTGCCTGTTGTCCTCAGTGTGAGGGAGTTGTTGACGAGGTGCATGGGGAGTGAGTAGCTCTGGTTTGTTCAGACAAAACTGTGGTTAGAAGCCAGACAACAAAGTTTAGGTTAAGCCTCTAATATCGATAGATCAATATATCCTAAAGTAGCCGGGAGAGATTGAGACGCCGAGCTGGGAGAGAATGATCTCTCTAGCTGGGAGAGAGTGAGCTGTCTAGCTGGGAGAGAGTGATCTGTCTAGCTGGGAGAGAATGAACTGTCTAGAGGGGAGAGAGTGATCTGTCTAGCTGGGAGAGAGTGAGCTGTCTAGATGGGAGAGAGTGAGCTGTCTAGCTGGGAGAGAGTGATCTGTCTAGCTGGGAGAGAATGAACTGTCTAGAGGGGAGAGAGTGATCTGTCTAGCTGGGAGAGAGTGAGCTGTCTAGATGGGAGAGAGTGAGCTGTCTAGCTGAGAGAGAGTGAGCTGTCTAGCTGAGAGAGAGTGAGCTGTCTAGCTGGGAGAGAGTGAGCTGTCTAGAGGGGAGAGAGTGAGCTGTCTAGAGGGGAGAGAGTGATCTGTCTAGAGGGGAGAGAGTGAGCTGTCTAGAGGGGAGAGATTGATCTGTCTAGAGGAGAGAGAGTGAGCTGTCTAGCTGAGAGAGAGTGAGCTGTCTAGCTGAGAGAGAGTGAGCTGTCTAGAGGGGAGAGAGTGAGCTGTCTAGAGGGGAGAGAGTGATCTGTCTAGAGGGGAGAGAGTGATCTGTCTAGAGGGGAGAGAGTGATCTGTCTAGCTGAGAGAGAGTGATCTGTCTAGAGGGGAGAAAATGATCTGTCTAGCTGGGAGAGAGTGATCTGTCTAGCTGGGAGAGAGTGAGTTGTCTAGCTGGGAGAGAGTGAGCTGTCTAGCTGGGAGAGAGTGAGCTGTCTAGCTGGGAGAGAGTGATCTGTCTAGAGGGGAGAGAGTGACGTATTTCCACCACACCAGACTAGGACTGTTACAGTGACCATATTACCACCACACAGGCAGTCACGAGTCATGAAGACAGTCAAATGTAGTCATGGTAACTAGGCTTCTCCAAGCTTTGATGCTGCTGATGGTCATTAGTAACCTACCAAACTTGCTAACTGCCTGGTACTCAGCACTCCATTGTCCCTCTAATCACTTTGACATCAATGCAAATGTGATCAAAAATCAAACCAAACACTTCAAATGTGATCAAAATCAAACCAAACACTTCATGAGATCCCACGAGCTCCTTTTGAACCACATTTCTATAGGCTAGGCCTACTATATTTATTTATGATCTTTCCTAATGTTAAGCACATTGCTTCTCTTTACACCATGAGTACAGCCTACCTGGCTGGCATGAACATAAACCCCGGGAAAAGCTACCTTGTAACGGTTTTCTAGTGGTGAAGGAGAGTCGGACCAAACTGCAGCGTGTAGATTGCGATCCATGTTTATTGAAACAAACGTAACACGAATCAAAACACAAACTCAACAAAACAATAAACGTAATGAAAACCAAAACAGCCTAAACTGGTGCAAATTGACACAGACCAAGGACATAAAGACACTCAGGACATTCACCCACAACACAACCAAAGAATATGGCTGCCTAAATATGGTTCCCAATCAGAGACAACGATAAACACGTGCCTCTGATTGCGAACCACTTCAGACAGCCATAGATTTACCTAGAGCACCCCACTAAGCTACAATCCCACTACATACACACCACATACAAAAACCCATGTCACACCCTGGCCTGACCAAATAAATTAAGATAAACACAAAATAGTTCGACCAGGGCGTGACATACCTCCATTCACTGTTGAAGTGCATAGATAATAATAATAATAATAATATAATAATATATGCCATTTAGCAGACGCTTTTATCCAAAGCGACTTACAGTCATGTGTGCATACATTCTACGTATGGGTGGTCCCGGGGATCGAACCCACTACCCTGGCGTTACAAGCGCCATGCTCTACCAACTGAGCTACATGTAGTTTGCTCCCCTGTTTTGAGACAGGTGTCTGATACTGGTCCATTCTAAATGAAAACAAAAGTCACATATATATTATTTATTATAGGGAAAGACAATATTAAGTCAATAATGTTCTGATGGGTTATACTATTAGCCTATCACTTGTGAATTATATGTTATCAGTTGTGAATGATGCGCAGCATAAACAAACAGTATCAGCATCATTCAAAAGTCATTTTTTTTGTGACTTGTTCAAATCATAGTATCACACCTCATGTAGCCTAGCCCATAGGTCTATTTGTTTTAATACGGTTAGTATCACACCTCATGTAGCCTAGCCCATAGTCCTCTATGTTTTAATAAGGTTAGTATCACACCTCATGTAACCTAGCCCATAGTCCTCTATGTTTTAATAAGGTTAGTATCACACCTCATGTAGCCTAGCCCATAGGTCTATTTGTTTTAATAAGGTTAGTATCACACCTCATGTAGTCTAGCCCATAGGTCTATATGATTTAATAAGGTTAGTATCACACCTCATGTAGCCTAGCCCATAGGTCTATTTGTTTTAATACGGTTAGTATCACACCTCATGTAGCCTAGCCCATAGGTCTATTTGTTTTAATAAGGTTAGTATCACACCTCATGTAGTCTAGCCCATAGGTCTATATGATTTAATAAGGTTAGTATCACACCTCATGTAGCCTAGCCCATAGGTCTATTTGTTTTAATACGGTTAGTATCACACCTCATGTAGTCTAGCCCATAGTCCTCTATGTTTTAATAAGGTTAGTATCACACCTCATGTAGCCTAGCCCATAGTCCTATATGTTTTAATAAGGTTAGTATCACACCTAATGTAGCCTAGCCCATAGGTCTATTTGTTTTAATACGGTTAGTATCACACCTCATGTAGCCTAGCCCATAGTCCTATATGTTTTAATAAGGTTAGTATCACACCTAATGTAGCCTAGCCCATAGTCCTCTATGTTTTAATAAGGTTAGTATCACACACCTCATGTAGCCTAGCCCATAGTCCTATATGTTTTGATAACTAAAGTGGCTAAATAACTTCTTAAAATGAAACACATTAATCTGCTTTACAAGGTGTGTAGATCCTAACTGGCAGACATAAGCAGTGTGTGTGTTTCAAGTTTTGGGAAGATAATTCACCATATAAAATGTAACTTTATAATAAAAGCATTACAAGCAGAATCACATTGATGGTCACTTTTGATATGGAACATTCACACTTATAGCCTGCTACCATGTGCACATTGCTGCACTTATAATGTCAAGAAGTAGCCTAATAGTTTTTAAACATTTTAAGCTAAACGTTCTGATCTGTAGCGTCAAGCTCAAGCTCATTGTGCTAGTGGTTGTATTCATTTAGGATCTATCACATTCTACAACTATCCCAGACTATGTTTGGAATATTTATTTTTCACACAGAATAGAATAGGTCAACTTTTGTTGATAGTTGGGGGGATAGGGGATAGTTGATTGACATAGACTAGTGCTTTTGCTGTTCGTTATGCCTCACGCATCTTGTTGGCTGACGAAAAATAAATGTGGACAGTTCTTCCAATATCTTCAATATGCACCTGGGAATTGGATAAGGACGTGCGCAGTTGTGTCCCCGATGTGTCTGTCGTCACTTGACAGAGACTCATGTGAGAGCTTCAGATTTCACAGCAAAAGGCATGTATTATTTTTTTAGGGTGCATTATGGCCACAAAGGGGATGCCACAGTGAAAATCGAGGCATTATCAAGTGCTTGTCACATTGTGAATGAGAGACTAATGTAGTGTGTACAGCCTGCGCAAAAAAAAAACAAAGCAGAGCTCAGGCCTTTTTTCAAACCATCATTAGAGTCTCATCATGCAGCCTTACAATATATTAAAAATTAACATATAGCCCAACGTTTGTAGAACAACTAAAGTTACATTAATATCTCTAAATTAGGCATATAGGAGGACCTATTTCTTTGTTAACCGCTCATCACAGAATATCTGCATGTGCGCACAAAATATTTCAGTTTTATTCAGCTTTTTTCAATTGTATTCTTCATACTATGTGACTGAACACTATACACGTCAGCTACTACAGCGACTGAAATGACTGCAACACTTAACAAAGAGCTGCAGTTAGTTTCAGTGTCAATTCTCCCCAGGGAGATGTGGGTGTGGGGTCAGGCGCAGGAGAAACGAGTTCCAGGGAAAAGGGCGTTTTATTTAACTTGCTCAAAAAAACAACAGGACACCGGACTACAGTAGTAGCCACGAAAACCCCACTCAGACACAGTCCAGGGAAAACCCACCTGTCGAACATGAGCTAATAAAACGAAACCCAAAACTCACACAAAACCCCAAAGGAAATGTCTAATTAAATACCTCCCCTAATTAACCAACATGAAACGAGGTGAAACACAAAACAGACATAACGAAAAGAAAAGGAAGAAGGATCGTTGGCAGCAAGTAGACCGGCGACGACGCCCTTCGGTGGCAGCTAGTAGACCGGCGACGACGCCCTTCGGTGGCAGCTAGTAGACCGGCGACGATGCCCTTCGGTGGCAGCTAGTAGACCGGCGACGATGCCCTTCGGTGGCAGCTAGTAGACCGGCGACGACGCCCTTCGGTGGCAGCTAGTAGACCGGCGACGATGCCCTTCGGTGGCAGCTAGTAGACCGGCGACGATGCCCTTCGGTGGCAGCTAGTAGACCGGAGACGATGCCCTTCGGTGGCAGCTAGTAGACCGGCGACGACGCCCTTCCGTGGCAGCTAGTAGACCCGCGACGATGCCCTTCGGTGGCAGCTAGTAGACCGGAGCAGACGCCCTTCGGGGGCAGCTAGTAGACCGGCGACAATGCCCTTCGGTGGCAGCTAATAGACCGGCGACAATGCCCTTCGGTGGCAGCTAGTAGACCTGCGACGATGCCCTTCGGTGGCAGCTAGTAGACCGGCGACGATGCCCTTCGGTGGAAGGCGTGACATTCAGAGTGGGTGGAATAAGTAAGCCCTAAATATTTCTAAACCTAAAACCATTGTATTTGGGACAAATCATTCACTAAACCCTAAACCTCAACTAAACATTGTAATAAATAATGTGGAAATTGAGCAAGTTGAGATGACTAAATTGCTTGGAATAACCCTAGATTGTAAACTGTCATGGTCAAAACATATTGATACAACAGTCGCTGAGACGGGGAGAAGTCTGTCCATAATAACGCACTGCTCTGCCTTCTTAACAACACTATCAACAAGGCAGATCCTACAATCAATCAATCAATCAATCAAATTTTATTTATATAGCCCTTCGTACATCAGCTGATATCTCAAAGTGCTGTACAGAAACCCAGCCTAAAACCCCAAACAGCAAGCAATGCAGGTGTAGAAGCACGGTGGCTAGGAAAAACTCCCTAGAAAGGCCAAAACCTAGAAAGAAACCTAGAGAGGAACCAGGCTATGTGGGGTGGCCAGTCCTCTTCTGGCTGTGCCGGGTGGAGATTATAACAGAACATGGCCAAGATGTTCAAATGTTCATAAATTACCAGCATGGTCGAATAATAACAAGGCAGAACAGTTGAAACTGGAGCAGCAGCACAGTCAGGTGGACTGGGGACAGCAAGGAGTCATCATGTCAGGTAGTCCTGGGGCACGGTCCTAGGGCTCAGGTCAGTTGAAACTGGAGCAGCAGCATGGCCAGGCGGACTGGGGACAGCAATGAGCCATCATGTCAGGTAGTCCTGGGGCATGGTCCTAGGGCTCAGGTCCTCCGAGAGAGAGAAAGAAAGAAGGAGAGAATTAGAGAATGCACACTTAGATTCACACAGGACACCGAATAGGACAGGAGAAGTACTCCAGATATAACAAACTGACCCTAGTCCCCCGACACATAAACTACTGCAGCATAAATACTGGAGGCTGAGACAGGAGGGGTCAGGAGACACTGTGGCCCCATCTGAGGACACCCCCGGACAGGGCCAAACAGGAAGGATATAACCCCACCCACTTTGCCAAAGCACAGCCCCCACACCACTAGAGGGATATCTTCAACCACCAACTTACCATCCTGAGACAAGGCTGAGTATAGCCCACAAAGATTTCCTCCACGGCACAACCAAAGGGGGGGCTCCAACCCCGACAGGATGACCACAACAGTGAATCAACCCACTCAGGTGACGCACCCCCTGCAGGGACGGCATGAGAGAGCCCCAGTAAGCCAGTGACTCAGCCCCTGTAATAGGGTTAGAGGCAGAGAATCCCAGTGGAAAGAGGGGAACTGGCCAGGCAGAGACAGCAAGGGCGGTTCGTTGCTCCAGAGCCTTTCCGTTCACCTTCCCACTCCTGGGCCAGACTACACTCAATCATATGACCCACTGAAGAGATGAGTCTTCAGTAAAGACTTAAAGGTTGAGACCGAGTTTGCGTCTCTGACATGGGTAGGCAGACCGTTCCATAAAAATGGAGCTCTATAGGAGAAAGCCCTGCCTCCAGCTGTTTGCTTAGAAATTCTAGGGACAATTAGGAGGCCTGCGTCTTGTGACCGTAGCGTATGTGTAGGTATGTACGGCAGGACCAAATCAGAGAGATAGGTAGGAGCAAGCCCATGTAATGCTTTGTAGGTTAGCAGTAAAACCTTGAAATCAGCCCTTGCTTTGACAGGAAGCCAGTGTAGAGAGGCTAGCACTGGAGTAATATGATCAAATTTTTGGGTTCTAGTCAGGATTCTAGCAGCCGTATTTAGCACTAACTGAAGTTTATTTAGTGCTTTATCCAGGTAGCCGGAAAGTAGAGCACTGCAGTAGTCCAACCTAGAAGTGACAAAAGCATGGATTCATTTTTCTGCATCATTTTTGGACAGAAAGTTTCTGATTTTTGCAATATTACGTAGATGGAAAAAAGCTGTCCTCGAAATGGTCTTGATATGTTCTTCAAAAGAGAGATCAGGGTCCAGAGTAACGCCGAGGTCCTTCACAGTTTTATTTGAGACGACTGTACAACCATTAAGATTAATTGTCAGATTCAACAGAAGATCTCTTTGTTTCTTGGGACCTAGAACAAGCATCTCTGTTTTGTCCGAGTTTAATAGTAGAACGTTTGCAGCCATCCACTTCCTTATGTCTGAAACACATGCTTCTAGCGAGGGCAATTTTGGGGCTTCACCATGTTTCATTGAAATGTACAGCTGTGTGTTATCTGCATAGCAGTGAAAGTTAACATTATGTTTTCGAATAACATCCCCAAGAGGTCAAATGTATAGTGAAAACAATAGTGGTCCTAAAACAGAACTTTGAGGAACACCGACATTTACAGTTGATTTGTCAGAGGACAAACCATTCACAGAGACAAACTGATATCTTCCCGACAGATAAGATCTAAACCAGGCCAGAACATGTCCGTGTAGACCAATTTGGATTTCCAATCTCTCCAAAAGAATGTGGTGATCGATGGTATCAAAAGCAGCACTAAGGCCTAGGAGCACGAGGACAGATGCAGAGCCTCGGTCCGATGCCATTAAAATGTCATTTACCACCTTCACAAGTGCAGTCTCAGTGCTATGATGGGGTCTAAAACCAGACTGAAGCATTTTGTATACATTGTTTGTCTTCAGGAAGGCAGTGAGTTGCTGCGCAACAGCCTTTTCTAACATTTTTGAGAGGAATGGAAGATTCGATATAGGCCGATAGTTTTTTATATTTTCTGGGTCAAGGTTTGGCTTTTTCAAGAGAGGCTTTATTACTGCCACTTTTAGTGAGTTTGGTACACATCCAGTGGATAGAGAGCCGTTTATTATGTTCAACATAGGAGGGCCAAGCACAGGAAGCAGCTCTTTCAGTAGTTTAGTTGGAATAGGGTCCAGTATGCAGCTTGAAGGTTTAGAGGCCATGATTATTTTCATCATTTTGTCAAGAGATATAGTACTAAAACACTTGAGCGTCTCTCTTGATCCTAGGTCCTGGCAGAGTTGTGCAGACTCAGGACAACTGAGGTTTGGAGGAATACGCAGGTTTAAAGAGGAGTCCGTAATTTGCTTTCTAATAATCATAATCTTTTCCTCAAAGAAGTTCATGAATTTATCACTGCTAAAGTGAAAGTCATCCTCTCTTGGGGAATGCTGCTTTTTAGTTAGCTTTGCGACAGTATCAAAAAGGAATTTCGGATTGTTCTTATTTTCCTCAATTAAGTTAGAAAAATAGGATGATCGAGCAGCAGTAAGGGCTCTTCGGTACTGCACGGTACCGTCTTTCCAAGCTAGTCGGAAGACTTCCAGTTTGGTGTGGCGCCATTTCCGTTCCAATTTTCTGGAAGCCTGCTTCAGAGCTCGGGTATTTTCTGTGTACCAGGGAGCTAGTTTCTTATGAGAAATGTTTTTAGTTTTTAGGGGTGCAACTGCATCTAGGGTATAGCGCAAGGTTAAATTGAGATCCTCAGTTAGGTGGTTAACTGATTTTTGTCCTCTGGTGTCCTTGGGTAGGCAGAGGGAGTCTGGAAGGGCATCAAGGAATCTTTGTGTTGTCTGTGAATTTATAGCACGACTTTTGATGGTCCTTGGTTGGGGTCTGAGCAGATTATTTGTTGCAATTGCAAACATAATAAAATGGTGGTCCGATAGTCCAGGATTATGAGGAAAACATTAAGATCGACAACATTTATTCTATGGGACAAAACTAGGCCCAGAGTATGACTGTGACAGTGAGTGGGTCCAGAGACATGTTGGACAAAACCCACTGAGTCGATGATGGCTCCGAAAGCCTTTTGGAGTGGGTCTGTGGACTTTTCCATGTGAATATTAAAGTCACCAAAGATTAGAATATTATCTGCTATGACTACAAGGTCCGATAGGAATTCAGGGAACTCAGTGAGAAACGCTGTATATGGCCCAGGAGGCCTGTAAACAGTAGCTATAAAAAGTGATTGAGTCGGCTGCATAGATTTCATGACTAGAAGCTCAAAAGACGAAAACATATATTTTCTTTTGTAAATTGAAATTTGCTATCGTAAATGTTAGCAACACCTCCGCCTTTGCAGGATGCACGGGGGATATGGTCACTAGTGTAGCCAGGAGGTGAGGCCTCATTTAAAACAGTAAATTCATCAGGCTTAAGCCATGTTTCAGTCAGGCCAATCACATCAAGATTATGATCAGTGATTAGTTCATTGACTATAATTGCCTTTGAAGTAAGGGATCTAACATTAAGTAGCCCTATTTTGAGATGTGAGGTATCATGATCTCTTTCAGTAATGACAGGAATGGAGGTGGTCTTTATCCTAGTGAGATTGCTAAGGCGAACACCGCCATGTTTAGTTTTGCCCAACCTAGGTCGAGGCACAGACACGGTCTCAATGGTGATAGCTGAGCTGACTACACTGACTGTGCTAGTGGCAGACTCCACTATGCTGGCAGGCTGGCTAACAGCCTGCTGCCTGGCCTGCACCCTATTTCATTGTGGAGCTAGAGGAGTTAGAGCCCTGTCTATAGGCCCTAGTTTCTACCTTCTTAACAACACTATCAACAAGGCAGGTCCTACAGGCCCTAGTTTCTACCTTCTTAACAACACTATCAACAAGGCAGGTCCTATAGGCCCTAGTTTCTACCTTCTTAACAACACTATCAACAAGGCAGGTCCTACAGGCCCTAGTTTCTACCTTCTTAACAACGCTATCAACAAGGCAGATCCTACAGGCCCTAGTTTCTACCTTCTTAACAACGCTATCAACAAGGCAGATCCTACAGGCCCTAGTTTCTACCTTCTTAACAACACTATCAACAAGGCAGGTCCTACAGGCCCTAGTTTCTACCTTCTTAACAACACTATCAACAAGGCAGGTCCTACAGGCCCTAGTTTCTACCTTCTTAACAACACTATCAACAAGGCAGATCCTACAGGCCCTAGTTTCTACCTTCTTAACAACACTATCAACAAGTCAGATCCTACAGGCCCTAGTTTCTACCTTCTTAACAACACTATCAACAAGGCAGGTCCTACAGGCCCTAGTTTCTACCTTCTTAACAACACTATCAACAAGGCAGATCCTACAGGCCCTAGTTTCTACCTTCTTAACAACACTATCAACAAGGCAGGTCCTACAGGCCCTAGTTTCTACCTTCTTAACAACACTATCAACAAGGCAGACCCTAGAGGCCCTAGTTTTGTCAGACCTGGACTACTGTTCAGTCATGTTGTCAGGTACCACAGAAAAGGACTTAGGAAAATTGCATTTGGCTTCAAAGAGGGCAGCACAGCTGGCCCCTGTCTGTACACAGAGAGATAACATTAATAACATGCATGTCAATCTCTCCTGGCTCAAAGTAGAGGAGATATTGACTTCATCACTACTTGTATTTGTGAGAGGTATTGACATGTTGAATGAACTGAGCTGTCTGTTTTATCTACTGCCGCACAGCTCAGACACCCCATAAGACAAGACATGCTACCAGAGGTTTCTTCACAGTCTAGAACAGACTATGGGAGGCACACAGTACTACATAAAGCCATGACTACATGGAACTCTATTCCACATCAAGTAACTGTGATGCATGCAGTAAAATTAGATTTAAAAACAGACAACAACAAAAAAACACCTTATGGAACAGCGGGGACTGTGAAGCAACCCAAACATAGGTACAGACACATGCATACACACACACACGATAACATTCGCACTATACACGCACACACACACACGATAACATACGCACTATACACACGCACACACACACACAATAACATACGCACTATACACACGCACACACACACACGATAACATTCGCACTATACACGCACACACACACACACGATAACATACGCACTATACACACGCACACACACACACGATAACATTCGCACTATACACACACACACACACACGATAACATACGCACTATACACACACACACACACACGATAACATACGCACTATACACACACACGCACACACATGATAACATACGCACTATACACACACACACACACACGATAACATACGCACTATACACACACACACACACGATAACATACGCACTATACACACACACACACACACACACACGATAACATATGCACTATACACACACACACACACACGATAACATACGCACTATACACACACACACACACGATAACATATGCACTATACACACACACACACACGATAACATACGCACTATACACACACACACACACACACACACGATAACATACACACTATACACACACACACACACGATAACATACGCACTATACACACACACACACACGATAACATACGCACTATACACACACACACACACACACACGATAACATACGCACTATACACACACACACGATAACATATGCACTATACACACACACACACACGATAACATACGCACTATACACACACACACACACACGATAACATATGCACTATACACACACACACACACGATAACATATGCACTATACACACACACACACACGATAACATACGCACTATACACACACACACACACACACGATAACATACGCACTATACACACACACACACACACGATAACATACGCACTATACACACACACACACACACACGATAACATACGCACTATACACACACACACACACACGATAACATACGCACTATACACACACACACACACACGATAACATACGCACTATACACACACACATGGATTTAGTACTGTAGATATGTGGTAGTGGTGGAGAAGGGGCCTGAGGGTGTTGTGAAATCTGTGAATGTATTGTAATGTTTTTAAAATGTATAAATCAAATCAAATCAAAATCAAATCAAATTTATTTATATAGCCCTTTGTACATCAGCTGATATCTCAAAGTGCTGTACAGAAACCCAGCCTAAAACCCCAAACAGCAAGCAATGCAGGTGTAGAAGCACGGTGGCTAGGAAAAACTCCCTAGAAAGGCCAAAACCTAGGAAGAAACCTAGAGAGGAACCAGGTTATGTGGGGTGGCCAGTCCTCTTCTGGCTGTGCCGGGTGGAGATTATCACAGAACATGGCCAAGATGTTCAAATGTTCATAAATAACCAGCATGGTCGAATAATAATAAGGCAGAACAGTTGAAACTGGAGCAGCAGCACGGTCAGGTGGACTGGGGACAGCAAGGAGTCATCATGTCAGGTAGTCCTGGGGCATGGTCCTAGGGCTCAGGTCCTCCGAGGGAGAGAAAGAAAGAAAGAGAGAATTAGAGAGAGCATATGTGGGGTGGCCAGTCCTCTTCTGGCTGTGCCGGGTAGAGATTATAACAGAACATGGCCAAGATGTTCAAATGTTCATAAATGACCAGCATGGTCGAATAATAATAAGGCAGAACAGTTGAAACTGGAGCAGCAGCACGGCCAGGAGGACTGGGGACAGCAAGGAGTCATCATGTCAGGTAGTCCTGGGGCATGGTCCTAGGGATCAGGTTCTCCGAGAGAGAGAAGGAGAGAAGGAGAGAATTAGAGAACGCACACTTAGATTCACACAGGACTCCGAATAGGACAGGAGAAGTACTCCAGATATAACAAACTGACCCTAGCCCCCGACACATAAACTGCTGCAGCATAAATACTGGAGGCTGAGACAGGAGGGGTCAGGAGACACTGTGGCCCCATCCGAGGACACCCCGGACAGGGCCAAACAGGAAGGATATAACCCCACCCACTTTGCCAAAGTACAGCCCCCACACCACTAGAGGGATATCTTCAACCACCAACTTAATTTTAAACTGCCTTAATTTTGCTGGACCACAGGAAGAGTAACCTTGGTAGCAGCTAATTAGGATTCACAAGAAATACACAAACAAAAATACTATAAAATAATATAAAATGGCCTCCCGAGGGGCGCAGTGGTCCTAGTCACTGCATCACAGTGCTACTAGAGAGCCTGGTTCGAGTCCAGGTTCTGTCGCAGCCGGCCACAACCGGGAGACCCATGCGGCAATGCACAAGTGGCCCAGCGTCGTCCGGGTTAGGGAAAGGTTTGGCAGGGATGATCCCGGCAGGGATGTTCTTTGTGCGCTAGTGACTCCTGTGGCGGGCCAGGCACAATGCACGCTGACACGGTCGACAGGTGGACGGTGTTTCCTCTAACACATTCGTGCGGTTGGCTTCCCGGGTTAAGTGGGCATTGTGTCAAAAAGTAGTGCTGCTTGGCTGTGTTGTGTTTTGGAGGACGCACGGCTCTCGACCTTCGCCTCTCCCGAGTCCGTATGGGAGTTGCAGCGATGAGACAAGACTGTAACTACCAATACCACGAAATTGGGGAGAAAAAGTGGTCATATAATACAACAATTATAATAACAATATAAATAATGTAAAGTAAATATTGTCTGCTAAATGAACAAGTGTAGCCCACAGCCATATGTTATAGCCACATCTAACATAAGGACAACTCAGACTATGCTATTCTGTTCTTCTGAAATAGACTACATTTTCTTCATATCATGTTTCTTTCGACCTGTCTAAAATAAATAATGGATTTATTGTGAAGGTGTAGGCTATAATACAAGGATTTATTAGACTTTTTAAAATGTAGATTTGTTTCAAAGGTCTTCATCAGTGGCTTGTAGGAAGTGGAAGCCAGGAGATGCTAAATGTGTTTGTTAATTAACGGTCATTTACCTTGAGACCCACAGTTATTTGCTTGACCATCACTGGCTGAAGAAATTTCCAGACAGCCACGCTCCTAGTTGTGTACACGTGTGTAGCTGTGGATGTGTGTGAGAGAGTGCATTTGTGCATATGAATGGGAGGGTGAGAGAAGAGTGAGGGATGCTGAAGATGATATGCAGGTGGGTGGGAGAGAATGCATAGGGTATATATTGGGTGGGAATGAACGAGAATGGGTAAGTAAGTAGATGGATGGGTGTAAGTATGTCCAAGAGGTGGGGAGGGTGGAAAAAGATGGGAGGTTGGGACAAGCTTAGCTTGGGAGGATAAGAGTGGGCAAGGCTAGGAGGTTGGGACAAGCTTAGCTTGGGAGGATAAGAGTGGGCAAGGCTAGGAGGTTGGGACAAGCTTAGCTTGGGAGGATAAGATTGGGCAAGGCTAGGAGGTTGGGACAAGCTTAGCTTGGGAGAATAAGAGTGGGCAAGGCTAGGAGGTTGGGACAAGCTTAGCTTGGGAGGATAAGAGTGGGCAAGGCTAGGAGGTTGGGACAAGCCTAGCTTGGGAGGATAAGAGTGGGCAAGGCTAGGAGGTTGGGACAAGCTTAGCTTGGGAGGATAAGAGTGGGCAAGGCTAGGAGGTTGGGACAAGCTTAGCTTGGGAGGATAAGAGTGGGCAAGGCTAGGAGGTTGGGACAAGCTTAGCTTGGGAGGATAAGAGTGGGCAAGGCTAGGAGGTTGGGACAAGCTTAGCTTGGGAGGATAAGAGTGGGCAAGGCTAGGAGGTTGGGACAAGCTTAGCTTGGGAGGATAAGATTGGGCAAGGCTAGGAGGTTGGGACAAGCTTAGCTTGGGAGAATAAGAGTGGGCAAGGCTAGGAGGTTGGGACAAGCTTAGCTTGGGAGGATAAGAGTGGGCAAGGCTAGGAGGTTGGGACAAGCTTAGCTTGGGAGGATAAGAGTGGGCAAGGCTAGGAGGTTGGGACAAGCTTAGCTTGGGAGGATAAGAGTGGGCAAGGCTAGGAGGTTGGGACATGCTTAGCTTGGGAGGATAAGAGTGGGCAAGGCTGGGAAGTTGGGACAAGCTTAGCTTGGGAGGATAAGAGTGGGCAAGGCTGGGAGGTTGGGACAAGCTTAGCTTAGGTGTGGTAATGGGGGTGGCAAACTGGGAGGGGGAGGTTGGGATGGGGTTGGGTTTGGCTTGGGAAAGAGAGAAGAAACGATTTAACTATACGACAATGTCATTGAATACATTTTTGTTTCTTCAAAACGTTACTGTAAAATGAGTTCTGGATAGATTAGGAGAGGATGTCGATCATTATTATTCCTTGTTATTTTAACTGAGATTCAATGGTGGTTATTAGTGAGAGTGGAAAGGGTATTTTTCCGGGGGATTGGGATGGGCATTAGACGCCGGGTTAGAGAGGCCTATGCTGCCACCTACTGTAGTAACAGCAGAGGTGTAGGCATCCTGATAAATAAGAATAAACCCTTTTCCCTTATATCCCAGCACACCTACCAAGAAGGCCATTTTCTAATGTTGAATAGTACCTGACGTGGTGAAAAATACCTATTGATTTTATTGTATATGCCACCAAATAACTTATTATTTGAATATTGAAAGAGCATGGATGACCGAGAAAAACAAAGTGGTATAATTTAAGGTCATGTTGCAAGTAATAATGCAGCCACTGTAGATGGGGTGACACTAGGGATGGGGGTGTGGCAATAGGGATGGGGGTGTGGCAATAGGGATGGGGGTGTGGCAATAGGGATGGGGTGACACTAGGGATGGGGGTGTGGCAATAGGGATGGGGGTGTGGCAATAGGGATGGGGGTGTGGCAATAGGGATGGGGGTGTGTGAAAATAGGGATGGGGGTGTGGCTATAGGGATGGGGGTGTGGCAATAGGGATGGGGTGTGGCAATATGGATGGGGGTGTGGCAATATGGATGGGGTGTGGCAATAGGGATGGGGGTGTGGCAATAGGGATGGGGTCTGGCAATAGGGATGGGGGTGTGGCAATAGAGATGGGGGTGTGGCAATAGAGATGGGGGTGTGACAATAGGGATGGAGGTGTGGCAATAGGGATGGGGATGTGACACAAGGGATGGGGATGTGGCACTAGGGATGGGGGTGTGGCACTAGGGATGGGGGTGTGACACTAGGGATGGGGGTGTGGCAATAGGGATGGGGGTGTGGCACTAGGGATGGGGGTGTGGCACTAGGGATTGGGGTGTAACACTAGGGATGGGGGTGTGGCAATAGTAATGGGGGTGTGGCAATATAGATGGGGGTGTGACAATAGGGATGGTGGTGTGACACTAGGGTTGGGGGTGTGGCAATAGGGATGGGGGTGTGGCAATAGAGATGGGGTGACTAGTCATGGGGTGTGGCAATAGGGATGGGGGTGTGGTAATAGGGATGGGGGTGTGGCAATAAGTATGGGGGTGTGGCAATAGGGATGGGGGTGTGGCAATAGGGATGGGGTGACTAGGGATGGGGGTGTGGCAATAGGGATGGGGTGTGGCAATAGGGATGGGGGTGTGGCAATAGGAATGGGGTGTGGCAATATGAATGGGGTGTGGCAATAGGGATAGGGGTGTGGCAATAGGAATGGGGTGTGGCACTAGGGATGGGGGTGTGGTACCAGGGATGGGGGTGTGCCACTGGGGATGGGGGTGTGGCAATATGAATGGGGGTGTGGCAATATAGATGGGGGTGTGGCAATATAGATGGGGGTGTGACACTAGGGATGGGGGTGTGACACTAGGGATGGGGTGTGGAAATAGGAATGGGGGTGTGGCAATAGAGATGGGGGTGTGGCAATAGAGATGGGGTGACTAGGGATGGGGGTGTGGCAATAGGGATGGGGGTGTGGCAATAGGGATGGGGTGACTAGGGATGGGGGTGTGGCATTAGGGATGGAGTTGTGGCAATAGGGATGGGGGTGTGGCAATAGGAATGGGGGTGTGGCAATAGGGATGGGGTGTGGCAATATGAATGGGGGTGTGGCACTAGGGATGGGGGTGTGGTACCAGGGATGGGGGTGTGCCACTGGGGATGGGGGTGTTGCACTAGGGATGGGGGTGTGACATTAAGGATGGGGGTGTGGCACTAGGGATGTGGGTGTTGCACTAGGGATGGGGGTGTGACACTAGAGATGGGGGTATGACACTAGGGATGGGGGTATGACACTAGGGATGGGGGTATGGCACTAGGGATGGGGGTATGACACTAGGGATGGGGGTATGACACTAGGGATGGGGTGTGACACTATAGATGGGGGTGTGGCATTGGGGTGTGACACTAGAGATGGGGGTATGACACTAGGGATGGGGGTGTGACACTAGGGATGGGGGTGTGACACTAGAGATGGGGGTGTGGCAATAGGGATGGGGGTGTGACACTAGGGATGGGGGTGTGACAATAGGGATGGGGGTATGACACTAGGGATGGGGGTATGACACTAGGGATGGGGGTGTGACACTAGGGATGGGGGTGTGACATTGGGGTGTGACACTAGAGATGGGGGTATGACACTAGGAATGGGGTGTGACACTAGAGATGTGGGTATGACACTAGGGATGGGGGTGTGACACTAGAGATGGGGGTGTGACACTAGGGATTGGGGTATGACACTAGGGATGGGGGTGTGACACTAGGGATGGGGGTGTGACACTAGGGATGGGGGTGTGACATTGGGGTGTGACACTAGGGATGGGGGTAAGACACTAGGGATGGGGGTGTGACACTAGAGATGTGGGTATGACACTAGGGATGGGGTGTGACACTAGAGATGGGGGTGTGACACTGGGGATGGGGTGTGGCACTAGGGATGGGGGTGTGACACTAGGGATGGGGGTGTGACACTAGGGATGGGGTGTGACACTAGAGATGTGGGTATGACACTAGGGATGGGGGTATGACACTAGAGATGGGGGTGTGGCACTAGGGATGGGGGTGTGACACTAGGGATGGGGGTGTGACACTATGGATGGGGGTATGACACTAGGGATTGGGGTATGACACTAGGGATGGGGGTGTGGCACTAGGGATGGGGGTGTGACCCCAATAACAGACCCATCATTCTACACTAAGGTGCCGCGATGTGGTTTTATGATGATATTTATTGTATCTTATACCATCCATGCGTCTGTGTGTGTGTTTGTTGAATGTCGTCTCTGAAGGTTCAGTGCTTCTGAATACTGCATTTATACAGCTGAGTCGTGATGCTTCAAGGGGCACGTTGTAGAGAACAGAACACAGGCCAAGGTTGTGCTGTTTGCAGAGAGTTCTGTTGACATGATTGTAGACACATTCTATGAGATGGCCCATTCTATGAGATGGCCTTAGCTGTTGTCAGGTCATGTTCAAGTCCATCGGTTACAGAGATTAGACTAAATTCCATTGTCAGAATTGTGAAGTGCTATTACTCTTAGGATATAATTTATTTCTTCTTTTGAAACAAGATGGGAGCTGACAGTGAACACACACACTAAGCTATTGCATGACTGCACTACTGAATGTGTGGGTTGTGTTGCGACCCGCTACTCATTTAATCATAATAAAGTCTTGATTCAGAAGTTTGATAGTCATTGACATTGAGCAGAAACATCAAAGTACGAACTTCAATGCCTTTGTTTCTAGACTGAGGTAAATCCCCAGGAGCAGCGGGCTGGAGAAATACTTAGTGGTGCCGCGCTGTGGTTTTATCATTATATTTATACAGTAACTTATTATAATACCATCCGGGTTTCCTTTTTTAGCACACAGACAGGAAGTTAAGAGCAGAACACAGCAGGGGACTTTTTTGCATATTCCTTTTATTTTCTCCTCCTTGTGTTTTTCTGACTGTATATAGTGTCATGGGAGGCCAGTTCCCTCTCTCCAACCGTCCCTCTCTCCTACCGTCCCTCTCTCCAACCGCCCCTCGCTCCAACCACCCCTCTCTCCAACCGTCCCTCTCTCCAACCGTCCCTCTCTCCAACCGCCCCTCTCTCCAACCGCCCCTCTCTCCAACCGTCCCTCTCTCCAACCGCCCCTCGCTCCAACCGCCCCTCTCTCCAACCGTCCCTCTCTCCAACCGTCCCTCTCTCCAACCGCCCCTCTCTCCAACCGCCCCTCTCTCCAACCGTCCCTCTCTCCAACCGCCCCTCTCTCCAACCGCCCCTCTCTCCAACTGCCCCTCTCTCCAACCGTCCCTCTCTCCAACCGCCCCTCTCTCCAACCGTCCCTCTCTCCAACCGTCCCTCTCTCCAACCGTCCCTCTCTCCATCCGTCCCTCTCTCCAACCGTCCCTCTCTTCAACCGCCCCTCTCTCCAACCGTCCCTCTCTCCAACCGTCCCTCTCTCCAACCGTCCCTCCCTCCTTCCATCCCCCCTTATTTCTCTCCATCCCTCCATCCTAACTTCAGTTGTACACTTTGATTTGGGGAGCCTCAGCAGTGACTCAGTAAGTGTCCATGAGACATCAAAGAAGGGAGGGAAGAGAGGAGAAGAGAGGTGGATGACAAGAATGAAACAGGCAATGAAGGAGTGTGTCCATTACTCTAATTAGTGCTCTCCTTTTCTCTATTCCCTCCATCCTCTCTCCTATTTTCTGCCCATATTCAAACACTTATCTTTGTAAATAACCATCAGTGGAGTGTCAAAGGGAGGCAGCTGCCTTCCGTTTATAACTAATGATCTAGTCCACACGCACACACACGCACGCACGCACGCACGCACGCACGCACGCACGCACGCACACACACACACACACACACACACACACACACACACACACACACACACACACACACACACACACACACACACACCCTCTCTTTCTGTCTCTCTATCTGTCTATCCTCTTCCCCCCTCCCCTCTCCTCTCCATCTTCACTCCTCTCGTCCGCCTAGGCAGGCCAGGTAGTCCCGAGGCATGGTCCCTCTCTTCTCCTACCCCTCCTCTCTCATCATTCCTCTCTTCATCCCCCTCTCCTCTCCATCTTCACTCCTCTCGTCCTCCTCGACAGGCCCTGCCATTCATTTGTAAAGCAGTGTAGTTATCAAGCGTTCAGTATTGAAAGGTCATAGGTGTCTGTGTTTCGGGACTCCTGCCAAGAGGAAGGGGAAATACACAATGTGGAAAAGGTCGTTTTACATCCTACTATTTTATTGTTGCCGTGAGACAACGTGCTCTATAGATATTACAATACATTACAACATCTCTGCCCTTCCAAAACAGTAACATGGTAAATGACCCTCTCTATCACTGGGGATCAGCACAATATACACTGTAGAAATATCGCTGTCAGGAACAGTATCTGCTATTGTAGCGCCACTGACTTTCTCCTCATCCCCCTCCTCTCTCTTCCTAACTCTCTCCACCTCACCCTCCCCTCTCTTCCTCACTCTCTCCTCCCCCACCTCTCCCTCCTCTCTCTTCCTCACTCTCTCAACCTCCTCCTCCTCTCTCTTCCTCACTCTCTCCTCCCCCCTCCTCTCTCCACCTCCCCTCATCTATTTTCCTCACTCTCTCCACCTCCCCCTCATCTATTTTCCTCACTCTCTCCTCCTCCCCCTCCTCTCTCCACCTCCCCCTCATCTCTTTTCCTCACTTTCTCCACCTCCCCCTCCTCTCTCTTCCTCACTCTCTCCACCTCCCCCTCATCTTTCTCCTCCTCCCCACCCTCTCTGTTCATCTCCCTCCTCTCTCCTCCCCTCCTCCCCTCCTCCCCTCCTCCCCTCCTCCCCACCCTCTCTGTTCATCTCCCTCCTCTCTCCTCCCCTCCTCCCCTCTCCTTATCTTTCTCCTCCTCCCCTCTCCTTATCTTTCTCCTCCTCCCCTCTCCTTATCTTTCTCCTCCTCCCCTCTCCTTATCTTTCTCCTCCTCCCCTCCTCCCCTCCTCCCCACCCTCTCTGTTCATCTCCCTCCCCTCCTCCCCTCCTCCCCCTCCTCCCCTCCTCCCCCCTCCTCCCCACCCTCTCTGTTCATCTCCCTCCTCTCTCCTCCCCTCCTCCCCTCCTCCCCTCCTCTCCTCCTCCCCACCCTCTCTGTTCATCTCCCTCCTCCCCTCCTCCCCTCCTCCCCTCCTCCCCACCCTCTCTGTTCATCTCCCTCCTCTCTCCTGATCCCTCTCCCCATCCCCCTCATCTCTCCTCATCCACCTCCCTCTCTCCTCATCACTGTCTTCTCCTCCCCTCATCTATCCTCATCCCTCTCCTCAACCCCTCATCCCTCCTCTCTCCTCCTCTCACTCTCCTCTCCTCATCCCTCTCTCCTCATCCCCCTCCACCTCTCCTCATCCCCCTCTCTTCTCCTCATCTCTCTCCCCTCTCCTCCTCCCTACCTCCCTACCTCCTCGTCCCTCTTCTCCTTCCTCTCTCCTCATCCCCCTCCCTCTCTCCTCTCCCCCCTCTGTCTCTCCTCCTCCCCCCTCCCTCTCTCCTCCTCCCACTCTCCTCTCCTCGTCAATCAATCAATCAAATGTATTTGTAAAGCCTTTTTTACATCAGCCGATGTCACAAAGTGCTATACAGATACCCAGCCTAAAACCCCAAACAGCAAGCAATGTAGATGTAGAAGCACGGTGGCAGGAAAAAACTTCCTAGAAAGGCAGGAACCTATGAATAAACCTAGAGAGGAACCAGGCTCTGATCAGTGGCCAGTCCTCTTCTGGCTGTGACGGTTCGAGATTATAACAGTACTTGGTCAAGATGTTCAAACGTTCATACATGACCAGCTGGGTCAAATAATAATAATAATCACAGTGGTTGTAGAGGGTGCAAAAGGTCAGGACCTCAGGAATCAATGTCAATTGGCTTTTCATAGCCGAGCGTTCAGAGTTAGAGACAGCAGGTGCGGTGGAGAGAGAGAGAGAGAGAGAGAGAGAGAGAGAGAGTAGATAACAGCAGGCCGGGACAAGGTAGCACGTCCGATGAACAGGTCAGAGTTCCATAGCCGCAGGCAGAACAGTTGAAACTGGAGCAGCAGCACAACCAGGTGGACCGGGGACAGCAAGGAGTCATCAGGCCAGGTAGTCCTGAGGCATGGTCCCTCTCTTCTCCTACCCCTCCTCTCTCATCATTCCTCTCTTCATCCCCCTCTCCTCTCCATCTTCACTCCTCTCGTCCTCCTCGACAGTCCCTGCCATTCATTTGTAAACCAGTGTAGTTAACAAGCGTTCAGTAAGGAAAGGTCATAGGTGTCTGTGTTTCGGGACTCCTGCCAAGAGGAAGGGGAAATACACAATGTGGAAAAGGTCGTTTTACATCCTACTATTTTATTGTTGCCGTGAGACAACGTGCTCTATAGATATTACAGTACATTACAACATCTCTGCCCTTCCAAAACAGTAACATGGTAAATGGCCCTCTCTATCACTGGGGATCAGCACAATATACACTGTAGAAATATCGCTGGCAGGAACAGTATCTGCTATTGTAGCGCCACAGACTTTCTCCTCATCCCTCTCCTCTCTCCTCATCCCTCTCTCCTCTCCTCTCCCCTCATCCCTCTCTCTGCCTCCCCCTCATCTCTCCTCATCCCCATCTCCTCTCCTCCTCTCTCTCTTCCTCCACCTCCTCTCTTCTCATCCCTATCACTCTCTCCTCATCCCCCTCCCTCTCTCCTCCTCACTCTCTACTCCTTCCCCTCCTCTCTCCTCATCCCTCTCTCCTCGTCCCTCTCTCCTCTTCACTCTCTCCTCCTTCCCATCCTCTCTCCTCATCTCTCTCTCCTCCTCCCTCTCTCCTACCCCCTCTCTCCTACTCTCTCTCCTCGTCCTTCTCTCCTAATCCCCCTACCTCTCTCCTCCTCCTTCTCTCCTCATCCCTCTCTCCTCGTCCCTCTCTCCTCATACCTCTCTCCTCTTCCCATCCTCTCTCCTCATCTCTCTCTCCTCCTCCCTCTCTCTTACCCCCTCTCTCCTACTCTCTCTCCTCGTCCTTCTCTCCTCATCCCCCTACCTCTCTCCTCCTCCTTCTCTCCTCATCCCTCTCTCCTCGTCCCTCTCTCCTCATACCTCTCCTCTTCCCATCCTCTCTCCTCATCTCTCTCTCCTCCTCCCTCTCTCCTACCCCCTCTCTCCTACTCTCTCTCCTCGTCCTTCTCTCCTCATCCCCCTACCTCTCTCCTCCTCCTTCTCTCCTCATCCCTCTCTCCTCGTCCCTCTCTCCTCATACCTCTCTCCTCTTCCCATCCTCTCTCCTCATCTCTCTCTCCTCCTCCCTCTCTCTTACCCCCTCTCTCCTACTCTCTCTCCTCGTCCTTCTCTCCTCATCCCCCTACCTCTCTCCTCCTCCTTCTCTCCTCATCCCTCTCTCCTCATACCTCTCTCCTCTTCCCATCCTCTCTCCTCATCTCTCTCTCCTCCTCCCTCTCTCCTACCCCCTCTCTCCTACTCTCTCTCCTCGTCCTTCTCTCCTCATCCCCCTACCTCTCTCCTCATCCCTCTCTCCTCATCCCTCTCTCCTCTTCCCATCCTCTCTCCTCATCTCTCTCTCCTCCTCCCTCTCTCTTACCCCCTCTCTCCTACTCTATCTCCTCGTCCTTCTCTCCTCATCCCCCTACCTCTCTCCTCCTCCTTCTCTCCTCATCCCTCTCTCCTCTTCCCTCTCTCCTCATCCCTCTCTCCTCTTCCCTCCCCTCTCCTCCTCATCCCTCTCTCCTCTTCCCTCCCCTCTCCTCCTCTAATGAGTTCCCTTTTCATACGTTGATGACATTGCCTCCAGATCCCCCAGTGTAGACACACAAACGCTTGTCCTCTCTAATGGTGCTGGACAGATTCAGGCCTCTCACTGTTCGGGGTTTAACCTCATTGGGAAAATGAGCCAAGTGTGTGGTGTGTATGTGTGTTCATGTGTATGGAGAGTTTATCCAATGATATCGCATTGTACCCTGGGGGTATAGTAGACTGGAGAAGAGAGGACTAGAGGTGCTGGGGGGGGTATAGTAGACTGGAGAGGACAGGACTAGAGGTGCTGGAGGGGGTATAGTAGACGGGAGAAGACAGGACTAGAGGTGCTGGGGGTATAGTAGACTGGAGAGGACAGGACGAGAGGTGCTGGGGGGTGTAGTAGACTGGAGAAGACAGGACTAGAGGTGCTGCGGGGTATAGTAGACTGGAGAGGACAGGACTAGAGGTGCTGGGGGGGGTATAGTAGACTGGAGAAGACAGGACTAGAGGTGCTGGGGGGTATAGTAGACTGGAGAAGACAGGACTAGAGGTGCTGGGGGGGGTTCAGTAGACTGGAGAAGACAGGACTAGAGGTGCCGGGGGCGTATAGTTGACTGGAGAAGACAGGACGAGAGGTGCTGGGGGTATGGTAGACTGGAGAAGACAGGACTAGAGGTGCTGGGGGGTGTAGTAGACTGGAGAAGACAGGACTAGAGGTGCTGCGGGGTATAGTAGACTGGAGAAGACAGGACTAGAGGTGCTGGGGGGGGTATAGTAGACTGGAGAAGACAGGACTAGAGGTGCTGGGGGGTATAGTAGACTGGAGAAGACAGGACTAGAGGTGCTGGGGGTTCAGTAGACTGGAGAAGACAGGACTAGAGGTGCCGGGGGGTATAGTAGACTGGAGAAGACAGGACTAGAGGTGCTGGGGGGGGTTCAGTAGACTGGAGAAGACAGGACTAGAGGTGCTGGGGGGTATAGTAGACTGGAGAAGACAGGACTAGAGGTGCTGGGGGGTTCAGTAGACTGGAGAAGACAGGACTAGAGGTGCTGGGGGGTATAGTAGACTGGAGAAGACAGGACTAGAGGTGCTGGGGGCGTATAGTTGACTGGAGAAGACAGGACTAGAGGTGCTGGGGGGGTATACTAGACTGGAGAAGACAGGACTAGAGGTGCTGGGGGGTTAGTAGACTGGAGAAGACAGGACTAGAGGTGCTGGGGGCGGTATCGTAGACTGGAGAAGAGAGGACTAGAGGTGCTGGGGGGTATAGTAGACTGGAGAAGACAGGACTAGAGGTGCTGGGGGGTATGGTAGACTGGAGAAGACAGGACTAGAGGTGCTGGGGGGTATGGTAGACTGGAGAAGAGAGGACTAGAGGTGCTGGGGGGTATAGTAGACTGGAGAAGACAGGACTAGAGGTGCTGGGGGGTATGGTAGACTGGAGAAGACAGGACTAGAGGTGCTGGGGGTATGGTAGACTGGAGAAGACAGGACTAGAGGTGCTGGGGGGTATGGTAGACTGGAGAAGAGAGGACTAGAGGTGCTGGGGGTATAGTAGACTGGAGAAGACAGGACTAGAGGTGCTGGGGGTATGGTAGACTGGAGAAGACAGGACTAGAGGTGCTGGGGGTATGGTAGACTGGAGAAGACAGGACTAGAGGTGCTGGGAGGTATAGTAGACTGGAGAGGACAGGACTAGAGGTGCTGGGGGGGTATAGTAGACTGGAGAGGACAGGACTAGAGGTGCTGGGGTGTGTAGTAGACTGGAGAAGACAGGACTAGAGGTGCTGGGGGTATAGTAGACTGGAGAGGACAGGACTAGAGGTGATGGGGGGTATAGTAGATTGGAGAAGACAGGACTAGAGGTGCGGGGAGGGTATAGTAGACTGGAGAGGACAGGACTAGAGGTGCTGGGGGGTATAGTAGACTGGAGAGGACAGGACTAGAGGTGCTGAGGGGTATAGTAGACTGGAGAAGACAGGACTAGAGGTGCTGGGGGGGTTCAGTAGACTGTAGAAGACAGGACTAGAGGTGCTGGGGGGTATAGTAGACTGGAGAAGACAGGACTAGAGGTGCTGTGGGGGTATAGTAGACTGGAGAGGATAGGACTAGAGGTGCTGGGGGGTTAGTAGACTGGAGAAGACAGGACTAGAGGTGCTGGGGGTATCGTAGACTGGAGAAGACAGGACTAGAGGTGCTGGGGGGGGGGGGGGGTGGTATAGTAGACCGGAGAGGACAGGACTAGAGGTGCTGGGAGGGGGTATAGCAGACTGCAGAAGACAGGACTAGAGGTGCTGGGGGGGTATAGTAGACTGGAGAAGAGAGGACTAGAGGTGCTGGGGGGTATAGTAGACTGTAGAAGACAGGACTAGAGGTGCTGGGGGGGTATAGTAGACTGGAGAAGACAGGACTAGAGGTGCTGTGGGGGTATAGTAGACTGGAGAGGATAGGACTAGAGGTGCTGGGGGGTTAGTAGACTGGAGAAGACAGGACTAGAGGTGCTGGGGGGTATCGTAGACTGGAGAAGACAGGACTAGAGGTGCTGGGGGGGTATAGTAGACCGGAGAGGACAGGACTAGAGGTGCTGGGAGGGGGTATAGCAGACTGCAGAAGACAGGACTAGAGGTGCTGGGGGGGGGGTATAGTAGACTGGAGAAGACAGGACGAGAGGTGCTGGGGGGTATGGTAGACTGGAGAAGACAGGACTAGAGGTGCTGGGGGGTATAGTAGACTGGAAAAGACAGGACTAGAGGTGCTGAGGGGGTATAGTAGACTGGAGAAGACAGGACTAGAGGTGCTGAGGGGGTATAGTAGACTGGAGAAGACAGGACTAGAGGTGCTGAGGTGGTATAGTAGACTGGAGAAGACAGGACTAGAGGTGCTTAGGGGTATAGTAGACTGGAGAAGACAGGACTAGAGGTGCTGAGGGGGTATAGTAGACTGGAGAAGACAGGACTAGAGGTGCTGAGGGGGTATAGTAGACTGGAGAAGACAGGACTAGAGGTGCTGGGGGTTATAGTAGACTGGAGAAGACAGGACTAGAGGTGCTGAGGGGGTATAGTAGACTGGAGAGGACAGGACTAGAGGTGCTGGGAGGGTTATATTAGACTGGAGAAGACAGGACTAGAGGTGCTTGGGGGTATAGTAGACGGGAGAAGACAGGACTAGAGGTGCTGGGGGGTATAGTAGACTGGAGAAGATAGGACTAGAGGTGCTGGGGGGGTATAGTAGACTGGAGAAGATAGGACTAGAGGTGCTGGGGGGGGTATAGTAGACTGGAGAGGACAGGACTAGAGGTGCTGGAGGGGTATAGTAGACGGGAGAAGACAGGACTAGAGGTGCTGGGGGTATAGTAGACTGGAGAGGACAGGACTAGAGGTGATGGGGGTATAGTAGACTGGAGAAGACAGGACTAGAGGTGCGGGGGGGGTATAGTAGACTGGAGAGGACAGGACTAGAGGTGCTGGGGGGGTATAGTAGACTGGAGAGGATAGGACTAGAGGTGCTGGGGGTTAGTAGACTGGAGAAGACAGGACTAGAGGTGCTGGGGGTATCGTAGACTGGAGAAGACAGGACTAGAGGTGCTGGGGGGGGGTGGTATAGTAGACCGGAGAGGACAGGACTAGAGGTGCTGGGAGGGGGTATAGCAGACTGCAGAAGACAGGACTAGAGGTGCTGGGGGGTATAGTAGACTGGAGAAGACAGGACTAGAGGTGCTGGGGGGTATGGTAGACTGGAGAAGACAGGACTAGAGGTGCTGGGGGGTATGGTAGACTGGAGAAGAGAGGACTAGAGGTGCTGGGGGGTATAGTAGACTGGAGAAGACAGGACTAGAGGTGCTGGGGGGTATGGTAGACTGGAGAAGACAGGACTAGAGGTGCTGGGGGGTATGGTAGACTGGAGAAGACAGGACTAGAGGTGCTGGGGGGTATGGTAGACTGGAGAAGAGAGGACTAGAGGTGCTGGGGGTATAGTAGACTGGAGAAGACAGGACTAGAGGTGCTGGGGGGTATGGTAGACTGGAGAAGACAGGACTAGAGGTGCTGGGGGGGTATGGTAGACTGGAGAAGACAGGACTAGAGGTGCTGGGAGGTATAGTAGACTGGAGAGGACAGGACTAGAGGTGCTGGGGGGGGTATAGTAGACTGGAGAGGACAGGACTAGAGGTGCTGGGGTGTGTAGTAGACTGGAGAAGACAGGACTAGAGGTGCTGGGGGTATAGTAGACTGGAGAGGACAGGACTAGAGGTGATGGGGGTATAGTAGATTGGAGAAGACAGGACTAGAGGTGCGGGGGGAGGGTATAGTAGACTGGAGAAGACAGGACGAGATGTGCTGGGGGGTGTAGTAGTAGACTGGAGAAGACAGGACTAGAGGTGCTGGGGGTATAGTAGACTGGAGAGGACAGGACTAGAGGTGCTGGGGGTATATTAGACTGGAGAAGACAGGACTAGATGTGCTGGGGGAGGTTCAGTAGACTGTAGAAGACAGGACTAGAGGTGCTGGGGGGGTATAGTAGACTGGAGAAGACAGGACTAGAGGTGCTGGGGGGTATAGTAGACTGGAGAAGACAGGACGAGAGGTGCTGGGGGGTATGGTAGACTGGAGAAGACAGGACTAGAGGTGCTGGGGGGTATAGTAGACTGGAGAAGACAGGACTAGAGGTGCTGAGGGGGTATAGTAGACTGGAGAAGACAGGACTAGAGGTGCTGAGGGGGTATAGTAGACTGGAGAAGACAGGACTAGAGGTGCTGGGAGGGGTATAGTAGACAGGAGAAGACAGGACAAGAGGTGCTGGGGGGTATAGTAGACTGGAGAAGACAGGACTAGATGTGCTGGAGGGGGTATAGTATACTGGAGAAGACAGGACTAGAGGTGCTGGCAGGGTATAGTATACTGGAGAAGACAGGACTAGAGGTTCTGCGGGGGTATAGTAGACTGGAGAAGACAGGACTAGAGGTGCTGAGGGGGTATAGTAGACTGGAGAGGACAGGACTAGAGGTGCTGGGAGGGTTATATTAGACTGGAGAAGACAGGACTAGAGGTGCTTAGGGGGTATAGTAGACTGGAGAAGACAGGACTAGAGGTGCTGAGGGGGTATAGTAGACTGGAGAAGACAGGACTAGAGGTGCTGAGGGGGTATAGTAGACTGGAGAAGACAGGACTAGAGGTGCTGGGGGGTTATAGTAGACTGGAGAAGACAGGACTAGAGGTGCTGAGGGGGTATAGTAGACTGGAGAGGACAGGACTAGAGGTGCTGGGGGGTTATATTAGACTGGAGAAGACAGGACTAGAGGTGCTTGGGGGTGTATAGTAGACGGGAGAAGACAGGACTAGAGGTGCTGGGGGGGTATAGTAGACTGGAGAAGATAGGACTAGAGGTGCTGGGGGGGTATAGTAGACTGGAGAAGATAGGACTAGAGGTGCTGGGGGGTATAGTAGACTGGAGAAGATAGGACTAGAGGTGCTGGGGGGGGTATAGTAGACTGGAGAAGATAGGACTAGAGGTGCTGGGGGGGTATAGTAGACTGGAGAAGACAGGACTAGAGGTGCTGGGGGGGTATAGTAGACTGGAGAAGATAGGACTAGAGGTGCTGGGGGGGTATAGTAGACTGGAGAGGACAGGACTAGAGGTGCTGGAGGGGGTATAGTAGACGGGAGAAGACAGGACTAGAGGTGCTGGGGGTATAGTAGACTGGAGAGGACAGGACTAGAGGTGATGGGGGTATAGTAGACTGGAGAAGACAGGACTAGAGGTGCGGGGGGGTATAGTAGACTGGAGAGGACAGGACTAGAGGTGCTGGGGGGTATAGTAGACTGGAGAAGACAGGACGAGATGTGCTGGGGGTGTAGTAGTAGACTGGAGAAGACAGGACTAGAGGTGCTGGGGGTATAGTAGACTGGAGAGGACAGGACTAGAGGTGCTGGGGGGTATATTAGACTGGAGAAGACAGGACTAGATGTGCTGGGGGAGGTTCAGTAGACTGTAGAAGACAGGACTAGAGGTGCTGGGGGGTATAGTAGACTGGAGAAGACAGGACTAGAGGTGCTGGGGGGGTATAGTAGACTGGAGAAGACAGGACGAGAGGTGCTGGGGGTATGGTAGACTGGAGAAGACAGGACTAGAGGTGCTGGGGGGGGTATAGTAGACTGGAGAAGACAGGACTAGAGGTGCTGAGGGGGTATAGTAGACTGGAGAAGACAGGACTAGAGGTGCTGAGGGGGTATAGTAGACTGGAGAAGACAGGACTAGAGGTGCTGGGAGGGGTATAGTAGACAGGAGAAGACAGGACAAGAGGTGCTGGGGGGTATAGTAGACTGGAGAAGACAGGACTAGATGTGCTGGAGGGGGTATAGTAGACTGGAGAAGACAGGACTAGAGGTGCTGGCAGGGTATAGTATACTGGAGAAGACAGGACTAGAGGTTCTGCGGGGGTATAGTAGACTGGAGAAGACAGGACTAGAGGTGCTGAGGGGGTATAGTAGACTGGAGAGGACAGGACTAGAGGTGCTGGGAGGGTTATATTAGACTGGAGAAGACAGGACTAGAGGTGCTTGGGGGTATAGTAGACGGGAGAAGACAGGACTAGAGGTGCTGGGGGGGTATAGTAGACTGGAGAAGATAGGACTAGAGGTGCTGGGGGGTATAGTAGACTGGAGAAGACAGGACTAGAGGTGCTGGGGTGGGGGGTGGTATAGTAGACTGGAGAAGAGAGGACTAGAGGTGCTGGGGGGGTATAGTAGACTGGAGAAGACAGGACGAGAGGTGCTGGGGGTATGGTAGACTGGAGAAGACAGGACTAGAGGTGCTGGGGGGGGGTATAGTAGACTGGAGAAGACAGGACTAGAGGTGCTGAGGGGGTATAGTAGACTGGAGAAGACAGGACTAGAGGTGCTGAGGGGGTATAGTAGACTGGAGAAGACAGGACTAGAGGTGCTGGGAGGGGTATAGTAGACAGGAGAAGACAGGACAAGAGGTGCTGGGGGTATAGTAGACTGGAGAAGACAGGACTAGATGTGCTGGGGGGTATAGTATACTGGAGAAGACAGGACTAGAGGTGCTGGCAGGGTATAGTATACTGAGAAGACAGGACTAGAGGTTCTGCGGGGGTATAGTAGACTGGAGAAGACAGGACAATAGGTGCTGGGGGTATAGTAGACTGGAGAAGACAGGACTAGATGTGCTGGGGGGTATAGTAGACTGGAGAGGACAGGACTAGAGGTGCTGGAGGGGGTATAGTAGACGGGAGAGGACAGGACTAGAGGTGCTTGGGGGGTATATTAGACTGGAGAAGACAGGACTAGAGGTGCTGGGGGGTATAGTAGACTGGAGAAGACAGAACTAGAGGTGCTGAGGGGGTATAGTAGACTGGAGAAGACAGAACTAGAGGTGCTGAGGAGGTATAGTAGACTGGAGAAGACAGGACTAGAGGTGCTGGGAGGGGGTATAGTAGACTGCAGAAGACAGGACTAGAGGTGCTGGGGGGGGAATCGTAGACTGGAGAAGACAGGACTAGAGGTGCTGGGGGGTATAGTAGACCAGAGAGGACAGGACTAGATGTGCTGGGGGGTATAGTAGACTGGAGAAGACAGGACGAGAGGTGCTGGGGGTATAGTAGACTGGAGAAGAGAGGACTAGAGGTGCTGGGGGGATATAGTAGACGGGAGAAGAAAGGACTAGAGGTGCTGGGGAGGTATAGTAGACTGGAGAAGACAGGACTAGAGGTGCTTGGGGGGGGGTATAGTAGACTGGAGAAGACAGGACTAGAGGTGCTTGGGGGGGGGGGGTATAGTAGACTGGAAAAGACAGAACTAGAGGTGCTGAGGGGGTATAGTAGACTGGAGAAGACAGAACTACAGGTGCTTAGGGGGTATAGTAGACTGGAGAAGACAGGACTAGAGGTGCTGAGGGGGTATAGTAGACTGGAGAAGACAGGACTAGAGGTGCTGAGGGGGTATAGTAGACTGGAGAAGACAGGACTAGAGGTGCTGGGGGTTATAGTAGACTGGAGAAGACAGGACTAGAGGTGCTGAGGGGGTATAGTAGACTGGAGAGGACAGGACTAGAGGTGCTGGGAGGGTTATATTAGACTGGAGAAGACAGGACTAGAGGTGCTTGGGGGTATAGTAGACGGGAGAAGACAGGACTAGAGGTGCTGGGGGGTATAGTAGACTGGAGAAGATAGGACTAGAGGTGCTGGGGGGTATAGTAGACTGGAGAAGATAGGACTAGAGGTGCTGGGGGGGGGTATAGTAGACTGGAGAGGACAGGACTAGAGGTGCTGGAGGGGGTATAGTAGACGGGAGAAGACAGGACTAGAGGTGCTGGGGGTATAGTAGACTGGAGAGGACAGGACTAGAGGTGATGGGGGTATAGTAGACTGGAGAAGACAGGACTAGAGGTGCGGGGGGTATAGTAGACTGGAGAGGACAGGACTAGAGGTGCTGGGGGGTATAGTAGACTGGAGAGGATAGGACTAGAGGTGCTGGGGGGTTAGTAGACTGGAGAAGACAGGACTAGAGGTGCTGGGGGGTATCGTAGACTGGAGAAGACAGGACTAGAGGTGCTGGGGGGTGGTATAGTAGACCGGAGAGGACAGGACTAGAGGTGCTGGGAGGGGGTATAGCAGACTGCAGAAGACAGGACTAGAGGTGCTGGGGGTATAGTAGACTGGAGAAGACAGGACTAGAGGTGCTGGGGGGTATGGTAGACTGGAGAAGACAGGACTAGAGGTGCTGGGGGTATGGTAGACTGGAGAAGAGAGGACTAGAGGTGCTGGGGGGTATAGTAGACTGGAGAAGACAGGACTAGAGGTGCTGGGGGGTATGGTAGACTGGAGAAGACAGGACTAGAGGTGCTGGGGGGTATGGTAGACTGGAGAAGACAGGACTAGAGGTGCTGGGGGTATGGTAGACTGGAGAAGAGAGGACTAGAGGTGCTGGGGGGGTATAGTAGACTGGAGAAGACAGGACTAGAGGTGCTGGGGGGTATGGTAGACTGGAGAAGACAGGACTAGAGGTGCTGGGGGTATGGTAGACTGGAGAAGACAGGACTAGAGGTGCTGGGAGGTATAGTAGACTGGAGAGGACAGGACTAGAGGTGCTGGGGGGTATAGTAGACTGGAGAGGACAGGACTAGAGGTGCTGGGGTGTGTAGTAGACTGGAGAAGACAGGACTAGAGGTGCTGGGGGTATAGTAGACTGGAGAGGACAGGACTAGAGGTGATGGGGGGGTATAGTAGATTGGAGAAGACAGGACTAGAGGTGCGGGGAGGGTAT
Source organism: Oncorhynchus gorbuscha (assembly GCF_021184085.1). Lineage (NCBI taxonomy): Eukaryota > Metazoa > Chordata > Actinopteri > Salmoniformes > Salmonidae > Oncorhynchus > Oncorhynchus gorbuscha. The sequence continues at coordinate 61,953 of NW_025746326.1, forward strand.
AGTAGACTGGAGAAGACAGGACGAGATGTGCTGGGGGTGTAGTAGTAGACTGGAGAAGACAGGACTAGAGGTGCTGGGGGTATAGTAGACTGGAGAGGACAGGACTAGAGGTGCTGGGGGGTATATTAGACTGGAGAAGACAGGACTAGATGTGCTGGGGGAGGTTCAGTAGACTGTAGAAGACAGGACTAGAGGTGCTGGGGGGGTATAGTAGACTGGAGAAGACAGGACTAGAGGTGCTGGGGGGTATAGTAGACTGGAGAAGACAGGACGAGAGGTGCTGGGGGGTATGGTAGACTGGAGAAGACAGGACTAGAGGTGCTGGGGGGTATAGTAGACTGGAGAAGACAGGACTAGAGGTGCTGAGGGGGTATAGTAGACTGGAGAAGACAGGACTAGAGGTGCTGAGGGGGTATAGTAGACTGGAGAAGACAGGACTAGAGGTGCTGGGAGGGGTATAGTAGACAGGAGAAGACAGGACAAGAGGTGCTGGGGGTATAGTAGACTGGAGAAGACAGGACTAGATGTGCTGGAGGGGTATAGTATACTGGAGAAGACAGGACTAGAGGTGCTGGCAGGGTATAGTATACTGGAGAAGACAGGACTAGAGGTTCTGCGGGGGTATAGTAGACTGGAGAAGACAGGACTAGAGGTGCTGAGGGGGTATAGTAGACTGGAGAGGACAGGACTAGAGGTGCTGGGAGGGTTATATTAGACTGGAGAAGACAGGACTAGAGGTGCTTAGGGGTATAGTAGACTGGAGAAGACAGGACTAGAGGTGCTGAGGGGTATAGTAGACTGGAGAAGACAGGACTAGAGGTGCTGAGGGGGTATAGTAGACTGGAGAAGACAGGACTAGAGGTGCTGGGGGTTATAGTAGACTGGAGAAGACAGGACTAGAGGTGCTGAGGGGGTATAGTAGACTGGAGAGGACAGGACTAGAGGTGCTGGGGGGTTATATTAGACTGGAGAAGACAGGACTAGAGGTGCTTGGGGGTGTATAGTAGACGGGAGAAGACAGGACTAGAGGTGCTGGGGGGGTATAGTAGACTGGAGAAGATAGGACTAGAGGTGCTGGGGGTATAGTAGACTGGAGAAGATAGGACTAGAGGTGCTGGGGGGGTATAGTAGACTGGAGAAGATAGGACTAGAGGTGCTGGGGGGTATAGTAGACTGGAGAAGATAGGACTAGAGGTGCTGGGGGGGTATAGTAGACTGGAGAAGACAGGACTAGAGGTGCTGGGGGGTATAGTAGACTGGAGAAGATAGGACTAGAGGTGCTGGGGGGGGTATAGTAGACTGGAGAGGACAGGACTAGAGGTGCTGGAGGGGGTATAGTAGACGGGAGAAGACAGGACTAGAGGTGCTGGGGGTATAGTAGACTGGAGAGGACAGGACTAGAGGTGATGGGGGTATAGTAGACTGGAGAAGACAGGACTAGAGGTGCGGGGGGGTATAGTAGACTGGAGAGGACAGGACTAGAGGTGCTGGGGGGTATAGTAGACTGGAGAAGACAGGACGAGATGTGCTGGGGGTGTAGTAGTAGACTGGAGAAGACAGGACTAGAGGTGCTGGGGGTATAGTAGACTGGAGAGGACAGGACTAGAGGTGCTGGGGGGTATATTAGACTGGAGAAGACAGGACTAGATGTGCTGGGGGAGGTTCAGTAGACTGTAGAAGACAGGACTAGAGGTGCTGGGGGGTATAGTAGACTGGAGAAGACAGGACTAGAGGTGCTGGGGGGTATAGTAGACTGGAGAAGACAGGACGAGAGGTGCTGGGGGGTATGGTAGACTGGAGAAGACAGGACTAGAGGTGCTGGGGGGGTATAGTAGACTGGAGAAGACAGGACTAGAGGTGCTGAGGGGGTATAGTAGACTGGAGAAGACAGGACTAGAGGTGCTGAGGGGGTATAGTAGACTGGAGAAGACAGGACTAGAGGTGCTGGGAGGGGTATAGTAGACAGGAGAAGACAGGACAAGAGGTGCTGGGGGTATAGTAGACTGGAGAAGACAGGACTAGATGTGCTGGAGGGGTATAGTAGACTGGAGAAGACAGGACTAGAGGTGCTGGCAGGGTATAGTATACTGGAGAAGACAGGACTAGAGGTTCTGCGGGGGTATAGTAGACTGGAGAAGACAGGACTAGAGGTGCTGAGGGGGTATAGTAGACTGGAGAGGACAGGACTAGAGGTGCTGGGAGGGTTATATTAGACTGGAGAAGACAGGACTAGAGGTGCTTGGGGGGTATAGTAGACGGGAGAAGACAGGACTAGAGGTGCTGGGGGTATAGTAGACTGGAGAAGATAGGACTAGAGGTGCTGGGGGGTATAGTAGACTGGAGAAGACAGGACTAGAGGTGCTGGGGTGGGGGGGGTGGTATAGTAGACTGGAGAAGAGAGGACTAGAGGTGCTGGGGGGTATAGTAGACTGGAGAAGACAGGACGAGAGGTGCTGGGGGGTATGGTAGACTGGAGAAGACAGGACTAGAGGTGCTGGGGGGTATAGTAGACTGGAGAAGACAGGACTAGAGGTGCTGAGGGGGTATAGTAGACTGGAGAAGACAGGACTAGAGGTGCTGAGGGGGTATAGTAGACTGGAGAAGACAGGACTAGAGGTGCTGGGAGGGGTATAGTAGACAGGAGAAGACAGGACAAGAGGTGCTGGGGGTATAGTAGACTGGAGAAGACAGGACTAGATGTGCTGGGGGGTATAGTATACTGGAGAAGACAGGACTAGAGGTGCTGGCAGGGTATAGTATACTGGAGAAGACAGGACTAGAGGTTCTGCGGGGGTATAGTAGACTGGAGAAGACAGGACAATAGGTGCTGGGGGTATAGTAGACTGGAGAAGACAGGACTAGATGTGCTGGGGGGTATAGTAGACTGGAGAGGACAGGACTAGAGGTGCTGGAGGGGGTATAGTAGACGGGAGAGGACAGGACTAGAGGTGCTTGGGGGGTATATTAGACTGGAGAAGACAGGACTAGAGGTGCTGGGGGGTATAGTAGACTGGAGAAGACAGAACTAGAGGTGCTGAGGGGTATAGTAGACTGGAGAAGACAGAACTAGAGGTGCTGAGGAGGTATAGTAGACTGGAGAAGACAGGACTAGAGGTGCTGGGAGGGGGTATAGTAGACTGCAGAGAAGACAGGACTAGAGGTGCTGGGGGGGAATCGTAGACTGGAGAAGACAGGACTAGAGGTGCTGGGGGTATAGTAGACCAGAGAGGACAGGACTAGATGTGCTGGGGGGTATAGTAGACTGGAGAAGACAGGACGAGAGGTGCTGGGGGTATAGTAGACTGGAGAAGAGAGGACTAGAGGTGCTGGGGGATATAGTAGACGGGAGAAGAAAGGACTAGAGGTGCTGGGGAGGTATAGTAGACTGGAGAAGACAGGACTAGAGGTGCTTGGGGGGGTATAGTAGACTGGAGAAGACAGGACTAGAGGTGCTTGGGGGGGGGGGGGTATAGTAGACTGGAAAAGACAGAACTAGAGGTGCTGAGGGGGTATAGTAGACTGGAGAAGACAGAACTACAGGTGCTGGGGGTATAGTAGACTGGAGAAGACAGGACAAGAGGTGCTGAGGGGGTATAGTAGACTGGAGAAGACAGAACTAGAGGTGCTGTGGGGGTATAGTAGACTGGAGAAGACAGAACTAGAGGTGCTGAGGGGGTATAGTAGACTGGAGAAGACAGAACTAGAGGTGCTGAGGGGGTATAGTAGACTGGAGAAGACAGGACTAGAGGTGCTGAGGGGGTATAGTAGACTGGAGAAGACAGAACTAGAGGTGCTGAGGGGGTATAGTAGACTGGAGAAGACAGGACTAGAGGTGCTGGGAGGGGGTATAGTAGACTGGAGAAGACAGGACTAGAGGTGCTGAGGGGTATAGTAGACTGGAGAAGACAGAACTAGAGGTGCTGAGGGGGTATAGTAGACTGGAGAAGACAGGACTAGAGGTGCCTAGGGGTATAGTAGACTGGAGAAGACAGGACTAGAGGTGCTGGGGGGGGTATAGTAGACTGGAGAGGACAGGACTAGATGTGCTGGGGGGGTATAGTAGACTGGAGAAGACAGGACGAGAGGTGCTGGGGGTATAGTAGACTGGAGAAGAGAGGACTAGAGGTGCTGGGGGATATAGTAGACGGGAGAAGAAAGGACTAGAGGTGCTGGGGAGGTATAGTAGACTGGAGAAGACAGGACTAGAGGTGCTTGGGGGGGGGTATAGTAGACTGGAGAAGACAGGACTAGAGGTGCTTGGGGGGGGGGGGGGTATAGTAGACTGGAAAAGACAGAACTAGAGGTGCTGAGGGGGTATAGTAGACTGGAGAAGACAGAACTACAGGTGCTGGGGGATATAGTAGACGGGAGAAGAAAGGACTAGAGGTGCTGGGGAGGTATAGTAGACTGGAGAAGACAGGACTAGAGGTGCTTGGGGGGGTATAGTAGACTGGAGAAGACAGGACTAGAGGTGCTTGGGGGGGGGTATAGTAGACTGGAAAAGACAGAACTAGAGGTGCTGAGGGGGTATAGTAGACTGGAGAAGACAGAACTACAGGTGCTGGGGGGTATAGTAGACTGGAGAAGACAGGACAAGAGGTGCTGAGGGGGTATAGTAGACTGGAGAAGACAGAACTAGAGGTGCTGTGGGGGTATAGTAGACTGGAGAAGACAGAACTAGAGGTGCTGAGGGGGTATAGTAGACTGGAGAAGACAGAACTAGAGGTGCTGAGGGGGTATAGTAGACTGGAGAAGACAGGACTAGAGGTGCTGAGGGGGTATAGTAGACTGGAGAAGACAGAACTAGAGGTGCTGAGGGGTATAGTAGACTGGAGAAGACAGGACTAGAGGTGCTGGGAGGGGGTATAGTAGACTGGAGAAGACAGGACTAGAGGTGCTGAGGGGTATAGTAGACTGGAGAAGACAGAACTAGAGGTGCTGAGGGGGTATAGTAGACTGGAGAAGACAGGACTAGAGGTGCCAGGGGTATAGTAGACTGGAGAAGACAGGACTAGAGGTGCTGGGGGGGTATAGTAGACTGGAGAGGACAGGACTAGATGTGCTGGGGGGGGTATAGTAGACTGGAGAAGACAGGACGAGAGGTGCTGGGGGTATAGTAGACTGGAGAAGAGAGGACTAGAGGTGCTGGGGGATATAGTAGACGGGAGAAGAAAGGACTAGAGGTGCTGAGGGGGTATAGTAGACTGGAGAAGACAGAACTAGAGGTGCTGAGGGGGTATAGTAGACTGCAGAAGACAGGACTAGAGGTGCTGGGGGGGAATCGCAAACTGGAGAAGACAGGACTAGAGGTGCTGGGGGGGTATAGTAGACTGGAGAAGACAGGACTGGAGGTGCTGGGGGTATAGTAGACGGGAGAAGACAGGACTAGAGGTGCTTGGGGGTATAGTAGACTGGAGAAGACATGACTCGAGGTGCTGGGGGGGTATAGTAGACTGGAGAAGACAGGACTAGAGGTGCTGGGGGTATAGTAGACTGGAGAGGACAGGACGAGAGGTGCTGTGGGAGTATGGTAGACTGGAGAAGACAGGACGAGAGGTGCTGGGGGTATAGTAGACTGGAGAAGACAGGACTAGAGGTTCTGGGGGTATAGTAGACTGGAGAGGACAGGACTAGAGGTGCTGGAGGGGGTATAGTAGACGGGAGAGAGGACAGGACTAGAGGTGCTTGGGGGGGTATAGTAGACTGGAGAAGACAGGACTAGAGGTGCTGGGGGGTGTAGTAGACTGGAGAAGACAGAACTAGAGGTGCTGAGGGGTATAGTAGACTGGAGAAGACAGAACTAGAGGTGCTGAGGGGTATAGTAGACTGCAGAAGACAGGACTAGAGGTGCTGGGGGGGAATCGCAAACTGGAGAAGACAGGACTAGAGGTGCTGGGGGTATAGTAGACTGGAGAAGACAGGACTGGAGGTGCTGGGGGTATAGTAGACGGGAGAAGACAGGACTAGAGGTGCTTGGGGGTATAGTAGACTGGAGAAGACATGACTCGAGGTGCTGGGGGGGGGTATAGTAGACTGGAGAAGACAGGACTAGAGGTGCTGGGGGGTATAGTAGACTGGAGAAGACAGGACAAGAGGTGCTGGGGGGTATAGTAGACTGGAAAAGACAGGACTAGAGGTGCTGGGGGGTATAGTAGACTGGAGAAGACAGGACTAGATGTGCTGGGGGGTATAGTATACTGGAGAAGACAGAACTAGAGGTGCTGGGGGGGTATAGTATACTGGAAAAGATAGGACTAGAGGTGCTGGGAGGGGTATAGTAGACTGGAGATGACAGAACTAGAGGTGCTGAGGGGGTATAGTAGACTGGAGAAGACAGAACTAGAGGTGCTGAGGGGGTATAGTAGACTGGAGAAGACAGGACTAGAGGTGCTGAGGGGTATAGTAGACTGGAGAAGACAGGACTAGAGGTGCTGAGGGGTATAGTAGACTGGAGAAGACAGAACTAGAGGTGCTGAGGGGGTATAGTAGACTGGAGAAGACAGGACTAGAGGTGCCTAGGGGTATAGTAGACTGGAGAAGACAGGACTAGAGGTGCTGGGGGTATAGTAGACTCGAGAAGACAGGATTAGAGGTGCTGGGGGGTATAGTAGACTGGAGAAGACAGGACTAGAGGTGCTGAGGGGGTATAGTAGACTGGTGAAGACAGGACTAGAGATGCCTAGGGGGTATAGTAGACTGGAGAAGACAGGACTAGAGGTGCTGGGGGGTATAGTAGACTGGAGAAGACAGGATTAGAGGTGCTGGGGGGTATAGTAGACTGGAGAGGACAGGACTAGATGTGCTGGGGGGTATAGTAGACTGGAGAAGACAGGACGAGAGGTGCTGGGGGTATAGTAGACTGGAGAAGAGAGGACGAGAGGTGCTGTGGGGGGGTATAGTAGACTGGAGAAGACAGGACTAGATGTGCTGGGGGGTATAGTATACTGGAGAAGACAGGACTAGAGGTGCTTGGGGGGGGGTATAGTAAACTGGAGAAGACAGGACAAGAGGTGCTGGGGGAGGTATAGTAGACTGGAGAAGACAGAACTAGAGGTGCTGAGGGGGTATAGTAGACTGGAGAAGACAGGACTAGAGGTGCTGAGGGGTATAGTAGACTGGAGAAGACAGGACTAGAGGTGCTGAGGGGGTATAGTAGACTGGAGAAGACAGAACTAGAGGTGCTGAGGGGGTATAGTAGACTGGAGAAGACAGGACTAGAGGTGCCTAGGGGTATAGTAGACTGGAGAAGACAGGACTAGAGGTGCTGGGGGTATAGTAGACTCGAGAAGACAGGATTAGAGGTGCTGGGGGTATAGTAGACTGGAGAAGACAGGACTAGAGGTGCTGAGGGGGTATAGTAGACTGGAGAAGACAGGACTAGAGATGCCTAGGGGGTATAGTAGACTGGAGAAGACAGGACTAGAGGTGCTGGGGGGTATAGTAGACTGGAGAAGACAGGATTAGAGGTGCTGGGGGTATAGTAGACTGGAGAGGACAGGACTAGATGTGCTGGGGGGTATAGTAGACTGGAGAAGACAGGACGAGAGGTGCTGGGGGTATAGTAGACTGGAGAAGAGAGGACGAGAGGTGCTGTGGGGGGTATAGTAGACTGGAGAAGACAGGACTAGATGTGCTGGGGGGTATAGTATACTGGAGAAGACAGGACTAGAGGTGCTTGGGGGGGTATAGTAAACTGGAGAAGACAGGACAAGAGGTGCTGGGGGAGGTATAGTAGACTGGAGAAGACAGAACTAGAGGTGCTGAGGGGGTATAGTAGACTGGAGAAGACAGGACTAGAGGTGCTGAGGGGTATAGTAGACTGGAGAAGACAGGACTAGAGGTGCTGAGGGGTATAGTAGACTGGAGAAGACAGGACTAGAGGTGCTTAGGGGGTATAGTAGACTGGAGAAGACAGGACTAGAGGTGCTGAGGGGGTATAGTAGACTGGAGAAGACAGGACTAGAGGTGCTGAGGGGGTATAGTAGACTGGAGAAGACAGGACTAGAGGTGCTGGGGGGTTATAGTAGACTGGAGAAGACAGGACTAGAGGTGCTGAGGGGGTATAGTAGACTGGAGAGGACAGGACTAGAGGTGCTGGGGGGTTATATTAGACTGGAGAAGACAGGACTAGAGGTGCTTGGGGGGTATAGTAGACGGGAGAAGACAGGACTAGAGGTGCTGGGGGGTATAGTAGACTGGAGAAGATAGGACTAGAGGTGCTGGGGGGTATAGTAGACTGGAGAAGATAGGACTAGAGGTGCTGGGGGGGTATAGTAGACTGGAGAGGACAGGACTAGAGGTGCTGGAGGGGTATAGTAGACGGGAGAAGACAGGACTAGAGGTGCTGGGGGTATAGTAGACTGGAGAGGACAGGACTAGAGGTGATGGGGGTATAGTAGACTGGAGAAGACAGGACTAGAGGTGCGGGGGTATAGTAGACTGGAGAGGACAGGACTAGAGGTGCTGGGGGGGTATAGTAGACTGGAGAAGACAGGACGAGATGTGCTGGGGGTGTAGTAGTAGACTGGAGAAGACAGGACTAGAGGTACTGGGGGTATAGTAGACTGGAGAGGACAGGACTAGAGGTGCTGGGGGGTATATTAGACTGGAGAAGACAGGACTAGATGTGCTGGGGGGTATAGTAGACTGGAGAAGAAAGGACTAGAGGTGCTGGGGGAGGTTCAGTAGACTGTAGAAGACAGGACTAGAGGTGCTAGGGGGGTATAGTAGACTGGAGAAGACAGGACTAGAGGTGCTGGGGGGGTATAGTAGACTGGAGAGGACAGGACTAGAGGTGCTGGGGGGTTAGTAGACTGGAGAAGACAGGACTAGAGGTGCTGGGGTGGGGGGTGGTATAGTAGACCGGAGAGGACAGGACTAGAGGTGCTGGGAGGGGTATAGTAAACTGGAGAAGACAGGACAAGAGGTGCTGGGGGGAGGTATAGTAGACTGGAGAAGACAGAACTAGAGGTGCTGAGGGGGTATAGTAGACTGGAGAAGACAGGACTAGAGGTGCTGAGGGGGTATAGTAGACTGGAGAAGACAGGACTAGAGGTGCTGAGGGGGTATAGTAGACTGGAGAAGACAGGACTAGAGGTGCTTAGGGGGTATAGTAGACTGGAGAAGACAGGACTAGAGGTGCTGAGGGGGTATAGTAGACTGGAGAAGACAGGACTAGAGGTGCTGAGGGGGTATAGTAGACTGGAGAGGACAGGACTAGAGGTGCTGGGGGTTATATTAGACTGGAGAAGACAGGACTAGAGGTGCTTGGGGGGTATAGTAGACGGGAGAAGACAGGACTAGAGGTGCTGGGGGGTATAGTAGACTGGAGAAGATAGGACTAGAGGTGCTGGGGGGTATAGTAGACTGGAGAAGATAGGACTAGAGGTGCTGGGGGTATAGTAGACTGGAGAGGACAGGACTAGAGGTGCTGGAGGGGGTATAGTAGACGGGAGAAGACAGGACTAGAGGTGCTGGGGGTATAGTAGACTGGAGAGGACAGGACTAGAGGTGATGGGGGGTATAGTAGACTGGAGAAGACAGGACTAGAGGTGCGGGGGTATAGTAGACTGGAGAGGACAGGACTAGAGGTGCTGGGGGTATAGTAGACTGGAGAAGACAGGACGAGATGTGCTGGGGGTGTAGTAGTAGACTGGAGAAGACAGGACTAGAGGTACTGGGGGTATAGTAGACTGGAGAGGACAGGACTAGAGGTGCTGGGGGGTATATTAGACTGGAGAAGACAGGACTAGATGTGCTGGGGGGTATAGTAGACTGGAGAAGAAAGGACTAGAGGTGCTGGGGAGGTTCAGTAGACTGTAGAAGACAGGACTAGAGGTGCTAGGGGGTATAGTAGACTGGAGAAGACAGGACTAGAGGTGCTGGGGGGGTATAGTAGACTGGAGAGGACAGGACTAGAGGTGCTGGGGGGTTAGTAGACTGGAGAAGACAGGACTAGAGGTGCTGGGGTGGGGGGTGGTATAGTAGACCGGAGAGGACAGGACTAGAGGTGCTGGGAGGGGGTATAGTAGACTGCAGAAGACAGGACTAGAGGTGCTGGGGGGTATAGTAGACTGGAGAAGAGAGGACTAGAGGTGCTGGGGGGGGGTATAGTAGACTGGAGAAGACAGGACGAGAGGTGCTGGGGGGTATGGTAGACTGGAGAAGACAGGACTAGAGGTGCTGGGGGGGTATAGTAGACTGGAGAAGACAGGACTAGAGGTGCTGAGGGGTATAGTAGACTGGAGAAGACAGGACTAGAGGTGCTGAGGGGGTATAGTAGACTGGAGAAGACAGGACTAGAGGTGCTGGGAGGGTATAGTAGACTGGAGAAGACAGGACAAGAGGTGCTGGGGGTATAGTAGACTGGAGAAGACAGGACTAGATGTGCTGGGGGGTATAGTATACTGGAGAAGACAGGACTAGAGGTGCTGGCGGGGTATAGTATACTGGAGAAGACAGGACTAGAGGTTCTGGGGGGTATAGTAGACTGGAGAGGACAGGACTAGAGGTGCTGGAGGGGGTATAGTAGACGGGAGAGGACAGGACTAGAGGTGCTTGGGGGGGTATATTAGACTGGAGAAGACAGGACTAGAGGTGCTGGGGGGTATAGTAGACTGGAGAAGACAGAACTAGAGGTGCTGAGGGGGTATAGTAGACTGGAGAAGACAGAACTAGAGGTGCTGAGGAGGTATAGTAGACTGGAGAAGACAGGACTAGAGGTGCTGGGAGGGGTATAGTAGACTGCAGAAGACAGGACTAGAGGTGCTGGGGGGATCGTAGACTGGAGAAGACAGGACTAGAGGTGCTGGGGGTATAGTAGACCAGAGAGGACAGGACTAGATGTGCTGGGGGGTATAGTAGACTGGAGAAGACAGGACGAGAGGTGCTGGGGGTATAGTAGACGGGAGAAGAAAGGACTAGAGGTGCTGGGGAGGTATAGTAGACTGGAGAAGACAGGACTAGAGGTGCCTGGGGGGGTATAGTAGACTGGAGAAGACAGGACTAGAGGTGCTTGGGGGGGGTATAGTAGACTGGAGAAGACAGGACTAGAGGTGCTGGGGGGGTATAGTAGACTGGAAAAGACAGAACTAGAGGTGCTGAGGGGGTATAGTAGACTGGAGAAGACAGAACTACAGGTGCTGGGGGTATAGTAGACTGGAGAAGACAGGACTAGAGGTGCTGAGGGGTATAGTAGACTGGAGAAGACAGAACTAGAGGTGCTGTGGGGGTATAGTAGACTGGAGAAGACAGAACTAGAGGTGCTGAGGGGGTATAGTAGACTGGAGAAGACAGAACTAGAGGTGCTGAGGGGGTATAGTAGACTGGAGAAGACAGGACTAGAGGTGCTGAGGGGGTATAGTAGACTGGAGAAGACAGAACTAGAGGTGCTGAGGGGGTATAGTAGACTGGAGAAGACAGGACTAGAGGTGCTGAGGGGTATAGTAGACTGGAGAAGACAGGACTAGAGGTGCTGAGGGGGTATAGTAGACTGGAGAAGACAGAACTAGAGGTGCTGAGGGTATAGTAGACTGGAGAAGACAGGACTAGAGGTGCCTAGGGGGTATAGTAGACTGGAGAAGACAGGACTAGAGGTGCTGGGGGGTATAGTAGACTGGAGAGGACAGGACTAGATGTGCTGGGGGGTATAGTAGACTGGAGAAGACAGGACGAGAGGTGCTGGGGGGTATAGTAGACTGGAGAAGAGAGGACTAGAGGTGCTGGGGGATATAGTAGACGGGAGAAGAAAGGACTAGGGGTGCTGGGGAGGTATAGTAGACTGGAGAAGACAGGACTGGAGGTGCTGGGGGGTATAGTAGACTGGAGAGGACAGGACGAGAGGTGCTGTGGGAGTATGGTAGACTGGAGAAGACAGGACGAGAGGTGCTGGGGGTATAGTAGACTGGAGAAGACAGGACTAGAGGTTCTGGGGGTATAGTAGACTGGAGAGGACAGGACTAGAGGTGCTGGAGGGGTATAGTAGACGGGAGAGGACAGGACTAGAGGTGCTTGGGGGGTATAGTAGACTGGAGAAGACAGGACTAGAGGTGCTGGGGGGGTGTAGTAGACTGGAGAAGACAGAACTAGAGGTGCTGAGGGGGTATAGTAGACTGGAGAAGACAGAACTAGAGGTGCTGGGGGGTATAGTAGACTGGAGAAGACAGGCCTAGAGGTGCTGGGAGGGTATAGTAGACTGCAGAAGACAGGACTAGAGGTGCTGGGGGGGAATCGCAAACTGGAGAAGACAGGACTAGAGGTGCTGGGGGGGTATAGTAGACTGGAGAAGACAGGACTGGAGGTGCTGGGGGGTATAGTAGACTGGAGAAGACATGACTCGAGGTGCTGGGGGGGTATAGTAGACTGGAGAAGACAGGACTAGAGGTGCTGGGGGTATAGTAGACTGGAGAAGACAGGACAAGAGGTGCTGGGGGGTATAGTAAACTGGAAAAGACAGGACTAGAGGTGCTGGGGGTATAGTAGACTGGAGAAGACAGGACTAGATGTGCTGGGGGTATAGTATACTGGAGAAGACAGGACTAGAGGTGCTGGGGGGGGTATAGTATACTGGAAAAGATAGGACTAGAGGTGCTGGGAGGGGTATAGCAGACTGGAGAAGACAGAACTAGAGGTGCTGAGGGGGTATAGTAGACTGGAGAAGACAGGACTAGAGGTGCTGAGGGGGTATAGTAGACTGGAGAAGACAGGACTAGAGGTGCTGAGGGGGTATAGTAGACTGGAGAAGACAGAACTAGAGGTGCTGAGGGGGTATAGTAGACTGGAGAAGACAGGACTAGAGGTGCCTAGGGGGTATAGTAGACTGGAGAAGACAGGACTAGAGGTGCTGGGGGGTATAGTAGACTGGAGAAGACAGGATTAGAGGTGCTGGGGGGTATAGTAGACTGGAGAAGACAGGACTAGAGGTGCTGAGGGGGTATAGTAGACTGGAGAAGACAGGACTAGAGATGCCTAGGGGGTATAGTAGACTGGAGAAGACAGGACTAGAGGTGCTGGGGGGTATAGTAGACTGGAGAAGACAGGATTAGAGGTGCTGGGGGGTATAGTAGACTGGAGAGGACAGGACTAGATGTGCTGGGGGGTATAGTAGACTGGAGAAGACAGGACGAGAGGTGCTGGGGGGTATAGTAGACTGGAGAAGAGAGGACTAGAGGTGCTGGGGGTATAGTAGACTGGAGAAGAGAGGACTAGAGGTGCTGGGGGGTATAGTAGACGGGAGAAGAAAGGACTGGAGGTGCTGGGGGGTATAGTAGACTGGAGAAGACAGGACTGGAGGTGCTGGGGGTATAGTAGACTGGAGAAGACAGGACTAGAGGTTCTGGGGGGTATAGTAGACTGGAGAGGACAGGACTAGAGGTGCTGGAGGGGGGTATAGTAGACGGGAGAGGACAGGACTAGAGGTGCTTGGGGGGGGTATAGTAGACTGGAGAAGACAGGACTAGAGGTGCTGGGGGTGTAGTAGACTGGAGAAGACAGAACTAGAGGTGCTGAGGGGGTATAGTAGACTGGAGAAGACAGAACTAGAGGTGCTGGGGGTACAGTAGACTGGAGAAGACAGGACTAGAGGTGCTGGGAGGGGGTATAGTAGACTGCAGAAGACAGGACTAGAGGTGCTGGGGGGGAATCGCAAACTGGAGAAGACAGGACTAGAGGTGCTGGGGGGGGGTATAGTAGACTGGAGAAGACAGGACTGGAGGTGCTGGGGGTATAGTAGACTGGAGAAGACATGACTCGAGGTGCTGGGGGGGTATAGTAGACTGGAGAAGACAGGACTAGAGGTGCTGGGGGGTATAGTAGACTGGAGAAGACAGGACAAGAGGTGCTGGGGGGTATAGTAAACTGGAAAAGACAGGACTAGAGGTGCTGGGGGTATAGTAGACTGGAGAAGACAGGACTAGATGTGCTGGGGGTATAGTATACTGGAGAAGACAGGACTAGAGGTGCTGGGGGGGTATAGTATACTGGGAAAGATAGGACTAGAGGTGCTGGGGGGTATAGTAGACTGGAGAAGACAGAACTAGAGGTGCTGAGGGGGTATAGTAGACTGGAGAAGACATAACTAGAGGTGCTGAGGGGGTATAGTAGACTGGAGAAGACAGGACTAGAGGTGCTGAGGGGGTATAGTAGACTGGAGAAGACAGGACTAGAGGTGCTGAGGGGTATAGTAGACTGGAGAAGACAGAACTAGAGGTGCTGAGGGGTATAGTAGACTGGAGAAGACAGGACTAGAGGTGCCTAGGGGGTATAGTAGACTGGAGAAGACAGGACTAGAGGTGCTGGGGGGTATAGTAGACTGGAGAAGACAGGATTAGAGGTGCTGGGGGGTATAGTAGACTGGAGAAGACAGGACTAGAGGTGCTGAGGGGGTATAGTAGACTGGAGAAGACAGGACTAGAGATGCCTAGGGGGTATAGTAGACTGGAGAAGACAGGACTAGAGGTGCTGGGGGGTATAGTAGACTGGAGAAGACAGGATTAGAGGTGCTGGGGGTATAGTAGACTGGAGAGGACAGGACTAGATGTGCTGGGGGTATAGTAGACTGGAGAAGACAGGACGAGAGGTGCTGGGGGTATAGTAGACTGGAGAAGAGAGGACTAGAGGTGCTGGGGGTATAGTAGACGGGAGAAGAAAGGACTAGAGGTGCTGGGGAGGTATAGTAGACTGGAGAAGACAGGACTGGAGGTGCTGGGGGTATAGTAGACTGGAGAGGACAGGACGAGAGGTGCTGGGGGGTATAGTAGACTGGAGAAGACAGGACTAAATGTGCTGGGGGTATAGTATACTGGAGAAGACAGGACTAGAGGTGCTTGGGGGGGGGGTATAGTAGACTGGAGAAGACAGGACAAGAGGTGCTGGGGGAGGTATAGTAGACTGGAGAAGACAGGACTGGAGGTGCTGGGGGTATAGTAGACTGGAGAAGACAGGACTAGAGGTGCTGGTGGGGTATAGTAGACTGGAGAAGACAGGACGAGAGGTGCTGGGGGGTATAGTAGACTGGAGAAGACAGGACTAGAGGTGCTGGGGGGTATAGTAGACTGGAGAAGACAGGTCTAGAGGTGCTGGCGGGGGTATAGTAGACTGGAGAAGACAGGACTAGAGGTGCTGGGGGGGTATAGTAGACTGGAGAAGACAGGACTAGATGTGCTGGGGGTATAGTATACTGGAGAAGACAGGACTAGAGGTGCTTGGGGGGGGTATAGTAGACTGGAGAAGACAGGACTAGAGGTGCTGGGAGGGGGTATAGTAGACTGCAGAAGACAGGACTAGAGGTGCTGGGGGGTATAGTAGACTGGAGAAGAGAGGACTAGAGGTGCTGGGGGGGGGTATAGTAGACTGCAGAAGACAGGACTAGAGGTGCTGGGGGGGGATCGTAGACTGGAGAAGACAGGACTAGAGGTGCTGGGGGGTATAGTAGACCAGAGAGGACAGGACTAGATGTGCTGGGGGGGTATAGTAGACTGGAGAGGACAGGACTAGATGTGCTGGGGGGGTATAGTAGACTGGAGAAGACAGGACGAGAGGTGCTGGGGGGTATAGTAGACTGGAGAGGACAGGACGAGAGGTGCTGTGGGAGTATGGTAGACTGGAGAAGACAGGACGAGAGGTGCTGGGGGGTATAGTAGACTGGAGAAGACAGGACTAGAGGTTCTGGGGGTATAGTAGACTGGAGAGGACAGGACTAGAGGTGCTGGAGGGGGTATAGTAGACGGGAGAGGACAGGACTAGAGGTGCTTGGGGGGGGGGTATAGTAGACTGGAGAAGACAGGACTAGAGGTGCTGGGGGGGTATAGTAGACTGGAGAGGACAGGACTAGATGTGCTGGGGGGGTATAGTAGACTGGAGAAGACAGGACGAGAGGTGCTGGGGGTATAGTAGACTGGAGAAGAGAGGACTAGAGGTGCTGGGGGGATATAGTAGACGGGAGAAGAAAGGACTAGAGGTGCTGGGGGGGTATAGTAGACTGGAGAAGACAGGACTGGAGGTGCTGGGGGTATAGTAGACTGGAGAGGACAGGACGAGAGGTGCTGTGGGAGTATGGTAGACTGGAGAAGACAGGACGAGAGGTGCTGGGGGTATAGTAGACTGGAGAAGACAGGACTAGAGGTTCTGGGGGTATAGTAGACTGGAGAGGACAGGGCTAGAGGTGCTGGAGGGGGTATAGTAGACGGGAGAGGACAGGACTAGAGGTGCTTGGGGGGGTATAGTAGACTGGAGAAGACAGGACTAGAGGTGCTGGGGGGTGTAGTAGACTGGAGAAGACAGAACTAGAGGTGCTGAGGGGGTATAGTAGACTGGAGAAGACAGAACTAGAGGTGCTGAGGGGGTATAGTAGACTGGAGAAGACAGGACTAGAGGTGCTGGGAGGGGTATAGTAGACTGCAGAAGACAGGACTAGAGGTGCTGGGGGGAATCGCAAACTGGAGAAGACAGGACTAGAGGTGCTGGGGGGTATAGTAGACTGGAGAAGAGAGGACTGGAGGTGCTGGGGGTATAGTAGACTGGAGAAGACAGGACTAGAGGTGCTGGGAGGGGTATAGTAGACTGGAGAAGACAGGACTAAATGTGCTGGGGGTATAGTATACTGGAGAAGACAGGACTAGAGGTGCTTGGGGGGTATAGTAGACTGGAGAAGACAGGACAAGAGGTGCTGGGGGGAGGTATAGTAGACTGGAGAAGACAGGACTGGAGGTGCTGGGGGGGTATAGTAGACTGGAGAAGACAGGACTAGAGGTGCTGGTGGGGTATAGTAGACTGGAGAAGACAGGACGAGAGGTGCTGGGGGGTATAGTAGACTGGAGAAGACAGGACTAGAGGTGCTGGGGGGTATAGTAGACTGGAGAAGACAGGTCTAGAGGTGCTGGCGGGGGTATAGTAGACTGGAGAAGACAGGACTAGAGGTGCTGGGGGGTATAGTAGACTGGAGAAGACAGGACTAGATGTGCTGGGGGGTATAGTATACTGGAGAAGACAGGACTAGAGGTGCTTGGGGGGGTATAGTAGACTGGAGAAGACAGGACTAGAGGTGCTGGGAGGGGGTATAGTAGACTGCAGAAGACAGGACTAGAGGTGCTGGGGGGTATAGTAGACTGGAGAAGAGAGGACTAGAGGTGCTGGGGGGGTATAGTAGACTGCAGAAGACAGGACTAGAGGTGCTGGGGGGGGATCGTAGACTGGAGAAGACAGGACTAGAGGTGCTGGGGGGTATAGTAGACCAGAGAGGACAGGACTAGATGTGCTGGGGGGTATAGTAGACTGGAGAGGACAGGACTAGATGTGCTGGGGGGGTATAGTAGACTGGAGAAGACAGGACGAGAGGTGCTGGGGGTATAGTAGACTGGAGAGGACAGGACGAGAGGTGCTGTGGGAGTATGGTAGACTGGAGAAGACAGGACGAGAGGTGCTGGGGGGTATAGTAGACTGGAGAAGACAGGACTAGAGGTTCTGGGGGGTATAGTAGACTGGAGAGGACAGGACTAGAGGTGCTGGGGGGGTATAGTAGACGGGAGAGGACAGGACTAGAGGTGCTTGGGGGGGGGTATAGTAGACTGGAGAAGACAGGACTAGAGGTGCTGGGGGGGGGGGTATAGTAGACTGGAGAGGACAGGACTAGATGTGCTGGGGGGTATAGTAGACTGGAGAAGACAGGACGAGAGGTGCTGGGGGTATAGTAGACTGGAGAAGAGAGGACTAGAGGTGCTGGGGGATATAGTAGACGGGAGAAGAAAGGACTAGAGGTGCTGGGGAGGTATAGTAGACTGGAGAAGACAGGACTGGAGGTGCTGGGGGTATAGTAGACTGGAGAGGACAGGACGAGAGGTGCTGTGGGAGTATGGTAGACTGGAGAAGACAGGACGAGAGGTGCTGGGGGTATAGTAGACTGGAGAAGACAGGACTAGAGGTTCTGGGGGTATAGTAGACTGGAGAGGACAGGGCTAGAGGTGCTGGAGGGGGTATAGTAGACGGGAGAGGACAGGACTAGAGGTGCTTGGGGGGGGGTATAGTAGACTGGAGAAGACAGGACTAGAGGTGCTGGGGGGTGTAGTAGACTGGAGAAGACAGAACTAGAGGTGCTGAGGGGGTATAGTAGACTGGAGAAGACAGAACTAGAGGTGCTGAGGGGGTATAGTAGACTGGAGAAGACAGGACTAGAGGTGCTGGGAGGGGGTATAGTAGACTGCAGAAGACAGGACTAGAGGTGCTGGGGGGGAATCGCAAACTGGAGAAGACAGGACTAGAGGTGCTGGGGGGTATAGTAGACTGGAGAAGACAGGACTGGAGGTGCTGGGGGGTATAGTAGACTGGAGAAGAAAGGACTAGAGGTGCTGGGGAGGTATAGTAGACTGGAGAAGACAGGACTAGAGGTGCTTGGGGGGTATAGTAGACTGGAGAAGACAGGACTAGAGGTGCTTGGGGGGTATAGTAGACTGGAAAAGACAGAACTAGAGGTGCTGAGGGGGTATAGTAGACTGGAGAAGACAGAACTACAGGTGCTGGGGGTATAGTAGACTGGAGAAGACAGGACAAGAGGTGCTGAGGGGGTATAGTAGACTGGAGAAGACAGAACTAGAGGTGCTGTGGGGGTATAGTAGACTGGAGAAGACAGAACTAGAGGTGCTGAGGGGGTATAGTAGACTGGAGAAGACAGAACTAGAGGTGCTGAGGGGGTATAGTAGACTGGAGAAGACAGGACTAGAGGTGCTGAGGGGGTATAGTAGACTGGAGAAGACAGAACTAGAGGTGCTGAGGGGTATAGTAGACTGGAGAAGACAGGACTAGAGGTGCTGGGAGGGGGTATAGTAGACTGGAGAAGACAGGACTAGAGGTGCTGAGGGGTATAGTAGACTGGAGAAGACAGAACTAGAGGTGCTGAGGGGGTATAGTAGACTGGAGAAGACAGGACTAGAGGTGCCTAGGGGGTATAGTAGACTGGAGAAGACAGGACTAGAGGTGCTGGGGGGTATAGTAGACTGGAGAGGACAGGACTAGATGTGCTGGGGGGGTATAGTAGACTGGAGAAGACAGGACGAGAGGTGCTGGGGGGTATAGTAGACTGGAGAAGAGAGGACTAGAGGTGCTGGGGGGATATAGTAGACGGGAGAAGAAAGGACTAGAGGTGCTGGGGAGGTATAGTAGACTGGAGAAGACAGGACTGGAGGTGCTGGGGGGGTATAGTAGACTGGAGAGGACAGGACGAGAGGTGCTGTGGGAGTATGGTAGACTGGAGAAGACAGGACGAGAGGTGCTGGGGGGTATAGTAGACTGGAGAAGACAGGACTAGAGGTTCTGGGGGTATAGTAGACTGGAGAGGACAGGACTAGAGGTGCTGGAGGGGGTATAGTAGACGGGAGAGGACAGGACTAGAGGTGCTTGGGGGGGGGTATAGTAGACTGGAGAAGACAGGACTAGAGGTGCTGGGGGGTGTAGTAGACTGGAGAAGACAGAACTAGAGGTGCTGAGGGGGTATAGTAGACTGGAGAAGACAGAACTAGAGGTGCTGAGGGGGTATAGTAGACTGCAGAAGACAGGACTAGAGGTGCTGGGGGGAATCGCAAACTGGAGAAGACAGGACTAGAGGTGCTGGGGGGTATAGTAGACTGGAGAAGACAGGACTGGAGGTGCTGGGGGGTATAGTAGACGGGAGAAGACAGGACTAGACGTGCTTGGGGGGTATAGTAGACTGGAGAAGACATGACTCGAGGTGCTGGGGGGTATAGTAGACTGGAGAAGACAGGACTAGAGGTGCTGGGGGGTATAGTAGACTGGAGAGGACAGGACGAGAGGTGCTGTGGGAGTATGGTAGACTGGAGAAGACAGGACGAGAGGTGCTGGGGGGTATAGTAGACTGGAGAAGACAGGACTAGAGGTTCTGGGGGTATAGTAGACTGGAGAGGACAGGACTAGAGGTGCTGGAGGGGGTATAGTAGACGGGAGAGGACAGGACTAGAGGTGCTTGGGGGGGTATAGTAGACTGGAGAAGACAGGACTAGAGGTGCTGGGGGTGTAGTAGACTGGAGAAGACAGAACTAGAGGTGCTGAGGGGTATAGTAGACTGGAGAAGACAGAACTAGAGGTGCTGAGGGGGTATAGTAGACTGCAGAAGACAGGACTAGAGGTGCTGGGGGGAATCGCAAACTGGAGAAGACAGGACTAGAGGTGCTGGGGGGTATAGTAGACTGGAGAAGACAGGACTGGAGGTGCTGGGGGTATAGTAGACGGGAGAAGACAGGACTAGACGTGCTTGGGGGTATAGTAGACTGGAGAAGACATGACTCGAGGTGCTGGGGGGGGGGTATAGTAGACTGGAGAAGACAGGACTAGAGGTGCTGGGGGGTATAGTAGACTGGAGAGGACAGGACGAGAGGTGCTGTGGGAGTATGGTAGACTGGAGAAGACAGGACGAGAGGTGCTGGGGGGTATAGTAGACTGGAGAAGACAGGACTAGAGGTTCTGGGGGTATAGTAGACTGGAGAGGACAGGACTAGAGGTGCTGGAGGGGGGTATAGTAGACGGGAGAGGACAGGACTAGAGGTGCTTGGGGGGGGTATAGTAGACTGGAGAAGACAGGACTAGAGGTGCTGGGGGTGTAGTAGACTGGAGAAGACAGAACTAGAGGTGCTGAGGGGGTATAGTAGACTGGAGAAGACAGAACTAGAGGTGCTGAGGGGGTATAGTAGACTGCAGAAGACAGGACTAGAGGTGCTGGGGGGGAATCGCAAACTGGAGAAGACAGGACTAGAGGTGCTGGGGGGTATAGTAGACTGGAGAAGACAGGACTGGAGGTGCTGGGGGGTATAGTAGACGGGAGAAGACAGGACTAGAGGTGCTTGGGGGTATAGTAGACTGGAGAAGACATGACTCGAGGTGCTGGGGGGGTATAGTAGACTGGAGAAGACAGGACTAGAGGTGCTGGGGGTATAGTAGACTGGAGAAGACAGGACAAGAGGTGCTGGGGGTATAGTAGACTGGAAAAGACAGGACTAGAGGTGCTGAGGGGGTATAGTAGACTGGAGAAGACAGGACTAGAGGTGCTGAGGGGGTATAGTAGACTGGAGAAGACAGGACTAGAGGTGCCTAGGGGTATAGTAGACTGGAGAAGACAGGACTAGAGGTGCTGGGGGGTATAGTAGACTCGAGAAGACAGGATTAGAGGTGCTGGGGGGTATAGTAGACTGGAGAAGACAGGACTAGAGGTGCTGAGGGGGTTTAGTAGACTGGAGAAGACAGAACTAGAGGTGCTGAGGGGGTATAGTAGACTGCAGAAGACAGGACTAGAGGTGCTGGGGGGGAATCGCAAACTGGAGAAGACAGGACTAGAGGTGCTGGGGGGTATAGTAGACTGGAGAAGACAGGACTGGAGGTGCTGGGGGGTATAGTAGACGGGAGAAGACAGGACTAGACGTGCTTGGGGGTATAGTAGACTGGAGAAGACATGACTCGAGGTGCTGGGGGGTATAGTAGACTGGAGAAGACAGGACTAGAGGTGCTGGGGGTATAGTAGACTGGAGAGGACAGGACGAGAGGTGCTGTGGGAGTATGGTAGACTGGAGAAGACAGGACGAGAGGTGCTGGGGGGTATAGTAGACTGGAGAAGACAGGACTAGAGGTTCTGGGGGTATAGTAGACTGGAGAGGACAGGACTAGAGGTGCTGGAGGGGGTATAGTAGACGGGAGAGGACAGGACTAGAGGTGCTTGGGGGGGGGTATAGTAGACTGGAGAAGACAGGACTAGAGGTGCTGGGGGGTGTAGTAGACTGGAGAAGACAGAACTAGAGGTGCTGAGGGGGTATAGTAGACTGGAGAAGACAGAACTAGAGGTGCTGAGGGGGTATAGTAGACTGCAGAAGACAGGACTAGAGGTGCTGGGGGGGGAATCGCAAACTGGAGAAGACAGGACTAGAGGTGCTGGGGGGTATAGTAGACTGGAGAAGACAGGACTGGAGGTGCTGGGGGTATAGTAGACGGGAGAAGACAGGACTAGACGTGCTTGGGGGTATAGTAGACTGGAGAAGACATGACTCGAGGTGCTGGGGGGGTATAGTAGACTGCAGAAGACAGGACTAGAGGTGCTGGGGGGGGAATCGCAAACTGGAGAAGACAGGACTAGAGGTGCTGGGGGGGTATAGTAGACTGGAGAAGACAGGACTGGAGGTGCTGGGGGGTATAGTAGACGGGAGAAGACAGGACTAGACGTGCTTGGGGGTATAGTAGACTGGAGAAGACATGACTCGAGGTGCTGGGGGGGTATAGTAGACTGGAGAAGACAGGACTAGAGGTGCTGGGGGGTATAGTAGACTGGAGAGGACAGGACGAGAGGTGCTGTGGGAGTATGGTAGACTGGAGAAGACAGGACGAGAGGTGCTGGGGGTATAGTAGACTGGAGAAGACAGGACTAGAGGTTCTGGGGGTATAGTAGACTGGAGAGGACAGGACTAGAGGTGCTGGAGGGGGTATAGTAGACGGGAGAGGACCGGACTAGAGGTGCTTGGGGGGGGTATAGTAGACTGGAGAAGACAGGACTAGAGGTGCTGGGGGTGTAGTAGACTGGAGAAGACAGAACTAGAGGTGCTGAGGGGGTATAGTAGACTGGAGAAGACAGAACTAGAGGTGCTGAGGGGGTATAGTAGACTGCAGAAGACAGGACTAGAGGTGCTGGGGGGGAATCGCAAACTGGAGAAGACAGGACTAGAGGTGCTGGGGGGTATAGTAGACTGGAGAAGACAGGACTGGAGGTGCTGGGGGGTATAGTAGACGGGAGAAGACAGGACTAGACGTGCTTGGGGGTATAGTAGACTGGAGAAGACATGACTCGAGGTGCTGGGGGGGTATAGTAGACTGGAGAAGACAGGACTAGAGGTGCTGGGGGGTATAGTAGACTGGAGAGGACAGGACGAGAGGTGCTGTGGGAGTATGGTAGACTGGAGAAGACAGGACGAGAGGTGCTGGGGGGTATAGTAGACTGGAGAAGACAGGACTAGAGGTTCTGGGGGGTATAGTAGACTGGAGAGGACAGGACTAGAGGTGCTGGAGGGGGTATAGTAGACGGGAGAGGACAGGACTAGAGGTGCTTGGGGGGGGTATAGTAGACTGGAGAAGACAGGACTAGAGGTGCTGGGGGTGTAGTAGACTGGAGAAGACAGAACTAGAGGTGCTGAGGGGGTATAGTAGACTGGAGAAGACAGAACTAGAGGTGCTGAGGGGGTATAGTAGACTGCAGAAGACAGGACTAGAGGTGCTGGGGGGAATCGCAAACTGGAGAAGACAGGACTAGAGGTGCTGGGGGGTATAGTAGACTGGAGAAGACAGGACTGGAGGTGCTGGGGGGTATAGTAGACGGAGAAGACAGGACTAGAGGTGCTTGGGGGTATAGTAGACTGGAGAAGACATGACTCGAGGTGCTGGGGGGGTATAGTAGACTGGAGAAGACAGGACTAGAGGTGCTGGGGGGTATAGTAGACTGGAGAAGACAGGACAAGAGGTGCTGGGGGTATAGTAGACTGGAAAAGACAGGACTAGAGGTGCTGAGGGGTATAGTAGACTGGAGAAGACAGGACTAGAGGTGCTGAGGGGGTATAGTAGACTGGAGAAGACAGAACTAGAGGTGCTGAGGGGGTATAGTAGACTGGAGAAGACAGGACTAGAGGTGCCTAGGGGTATAGTAGACTGGAGAAGACAGGACTAGAGGTGCTGAGGGGTATAGTAGACTGGAGAAGACAGGACTAGAGATGCCTAGGGGTATAGTAGACTGGAGAAGACAGGACTAGAGGTGCTGGGGGGTATAGTAGACTGGAGAAGACAGGATTAGAGGTGCTGGGGGGTATAGTAGACTGGAGAGGACAGGACTAGATGTGCTGGGGGGTATAGTAGACTGGAGAAGACAGGACTAGAGATGCCTAGGGGGTATAGTAGACTGGAGAAGACAGGACTAGAGGTGCTGGGGGGTATAGTAGACTGGAGAAGACAGGATTAGAGGTGCTGGGGGGTATAGTAGACTGGAGAGGACAGGACTAGATGTGCTGGGGGGTATAGTAGACTGGAGAAGACAGGACGAGAGGTGCTGGGGGTATAGTAGACTGGAGAAGAGAGGACTAGAGGTGCTGGGGGTATAGTAGACGGGAGAAGAAAGGACTAGAGGTGCTGGGGAGGTATAGTAGACTGGAGAAGACAGGACTGGAGGTGCTGGGGGTATAGTAGACTGGAGAGGACAGGACGAGAGGTGCTGTGGGGGGTATAGTAGACTGGAGAAGACAGGACTAGATGTGCTGGGGGTATAGTATACTGGAGAAGACAGGACTAGAGGTGCTTGGGGGGGGTATAGTAAACTGGAGAAGACAGGACAAGAGGTGCTGGGGGAGGTATAGTAGACTGGAGAAGACAGAACTAGAGGTGCTGAGGGGGTATAGTAGACTGGAGAAGACAGGACTAGAGGTGCTGAGGGGGTATAGTAGACTGGAGAAGACAGGACTAGAGGTGCTGAGGGGGTATAGTAGACTGGAGAAGACAGGACTAGAGGTGCTTAGGGGTATAGTAGACTGGAGAAGACAGGACTAGAGGTGCTGAGGGGGTATAGTAGACTGGAGAAGACAGGACTAGAGGTGCTGAGGGGGTATAGTAGACTGGAGAAGACATGACTAGAGGTGCTGGGGGGTTATAGTAGACTGGAGAAGACAGGACTAGAGGTGCTGAGGGGTATAGTAGACTGGAGAGGACAGGACTAGAGGTGCTGGGGGGGGTTATATTAGACTGGAGAAGACAGGACTAGAGGTGCTTGGGGGTATAGTAGACGGGAGAAGACAGGACTAGAGGTGCTGGGGGGTATAGTAGACTGGAGAAGATAGGACTAGAGGTGCTGGGGGGTATAGTAGACTGGAGAAGATAGGACTAGAGGTGCTGGGGGGGGTATAGTAGACTGGAGAGGACAGGACTAGAGGTGCTGGAGGGGGTATAGTAGACGGGAGAAGACAGGACTAGAGGTGCTGGGGGTATAGTAGACTGGAGAGGACAGGACTAGAGGTGATGGGGGTATAGTAGACTGGAGAAGACAGGACTAGAGGTGCTGGGGGTATAGTAGACTGGAGAGGACAGGACTAGAGGTGCTGGGGGGTATATTAGACTGGAGAAGACAGGACTAGATGTGCTGGGGGGTATAGTAGACTGGAGAAGAAAGGACTAGAGGTGCTGGGGAGGTTCAGTAGACTGTAGAAGACAGGACTAGAGGTGCTGGGGGGTATAGTAGACTGGAGAAGACAGGACTAGAGGTGCTGGGGGGTATAGTAGACTGGAGAGGACAGGACTAGAGGTGCTGGGGGTTAGTAGACTGGAGAAGACAGGACTAGAGGTGCTGGGGTGGGGGGTGGTATAGTAGACCGGAGAGGACAGGACTAGAGGTGCTGGGAGGGGGTATAGTAGACTGCAGAAGACAGGACTAGAGGTGCTGGGGGGTATAGTAGACTGGAGAAGAGAGGACTAGAGGTGCTGGGGGGGGTATAGTAGACTGGAGAAGACAGGACGAGAGGTGCTGGGGGGTATGGTAGACTGGAGAAGACAGGACTAGAGGTGCTGGGGGGTATAGTAGACTGGAGAAGACAGGACTAGAGGTGCTGAGGGGTATAGTAGACTGGAGAAGACAGGACTAGAGGTGCTGAGGGGGTATAGTAGACTGGAGAAGACAGGACTAGAGGTGCTGGGAGGGGTATAGTAGACTGGAGAAGACAGGACAAGAGGTGCTGGGGGTATAGTAGACTGGAGAAGACAGGACTAGATGTGCTGGGGGGTATAGTATACTGGAGAAGACAGGACTAGAGGTGCTGGCGGGGTATAGTATACTGGAGAAGACAGGACTAGAGGTTCTGGGGGTATAGTAGACTGGAGAGGACAGGACTAGAGGTGCTGGAGGGGGTATAGTAGACGGGAGAGGACAGGACTAGAGGTGCTTGGGGGTATATTAGACTGGAGAAGACAGGACTAGAGGTGCTGGGGGGTATAGTAGACTGGAGAAGACAGAACTAGAGGTGCTGAGGGGGTATAGTAGACTGGAGAAGACAGAACTAGAGGTGCTGAGGAGGTATAGTAGACTGGAGAAGACAGGACTAGAGGTGCTGGGAGGGGGTATAGTAGACTGCAGAAGACAGGACTAGAGGTGCTGGGGGGGATCGTAGACTGGAGAAGACAGGACTAGAGGTGCTGGGGGGTATAGTAGACCAGAGAGGACAGGACTAGATGTGCTGGGGGGTATAGTAGACTAGAGAAGACAGGACGAGAGGTGCTGGGGGTATAGTAGACTGGAGAAGAGAGGACTAGAGGTGCTGGGGGATATAGTAGACGGGAGAAGAAAGGACTAGAGGTGCTGGGGAGGTATAGTAGACTGGAGAAGACAGGACTAGAGGTGCCTGGGGGGTATAGTAGACTGGAGAAGACAGGACTAGAGATGCTTGGGGGGGTATAGTAGACTGGAGAAGACAGGACTAGAGGTGCTGGGGGGGTATAGTAGACTGGAAAAGACAGAACTAGAGGTGCTGAGGGGTATAGTAGACTGGAGAAGACAGAACTACAGGTGCTGGGGGTATAGTAGACTGGAGAAGACAGGACTAGAGGTGCTGAGGGGGTATAGTAGACTGGAGAAGACAGAACTAGAGGTGCTGGGGAGGTATAGTAGACTGGAGAAGACAGGACTAGAGGTGCCTGGGGGGGTATAGTAGACTGGAGAAGACAGGACTAGAGGTGCTTGGGGGGGTATAGTAGACTGGAGAAGACAGGACTAGAGGTGCTGGGGGGTATAGTAGACTGGAAAAGACAGAACTAGAGGTGCTGAGGGGGTATAGTAGACTGAGAAGACAGAACTACAGGTGCTGGGGGTATAGTAGACTGGAGAAGACAGGACTAGAGGTGCTGAGGGGGTATAGTAGACTGGAGAAGACAGAACTAGAGGTGCTGAGGGGGTATAGTAGACTGGAGAAGACAGGACTAGAGGTGCTGAGGGGGTATAGTAGACTGGAGAAGACAGAACTAGAGGTGCTGAGGGGGTATAGTAGACTGGAGAAGACAGGACTAGAGGTGCTGAGGGGGTATAGTAGACTGGAGAAGACAGGACTAGAGGTGCTGAGGGGTATAGTAGACTGGAGAAGACAGAACTAGAGGTGCTGAGGGGGTATAGTAGACTGGAGAAGACAGGACTAGAGGTGCCTAGGGGGTATAGTAGACTGGAGAAGACAGGACTAGAGGTGCTGGGGGGTATAGTAGACTGGAGAGGACAGGACTAGATGTGCTGGGGGGTATAGTAGACTGGAGAAGACAGGACGAGAGGTGCTGGGGGTATAGTAGACTGGAGAAGAGAGGACTAGAGGTGCTGGGGGATATAGTAGACGGGAGAAGAAAGGACTAGAGGTGCTGGGGAGGTATAGTAGACTGGAGAAGACAGGACTGGAGGTGCTGGGGGGTATAGTAGACTGGAGAGGACAGGACGAGAGGTGCTGTGGGAGTATGGTAGACTGGAGAAGACAGGACGAGAGGTGCTGGGGGGTATAGTAGACTGGAGAAGACAGGACTAGAGGTTCTGGGGGGTATAGTAGACTGGAGAGGACAGGACTAGAGGTGCTGGAGGGGGTATAGTAGACGGGAGAGGACAGGACTAGAGGTGCTTGGGGGGGGTATAGTAGACTGGAGAAGACAGGACTAGAGGTGCTGGGGGGGTGTAGTAGACTGGAGAAGACAGAACTAGAGGTGCTGAGGGGTATAGTAGACTGGAGAAGACAGAACTAGAGGTGCTGGGGGGTATAGTAGACTGGAGAAGACAGGACTAGAGGTGCTGGGAGGGGGTATAGTAGACTGCAGAAGACAGGACTAGAGGTGCTGGGGGGAATCGCAAACTGGAGAAGACAGGACTAGAGGTGCTGGGGGGGGTATAGTAGACTGGAGAAGACAGGACTGGAGGTGCTGGGGGGTATAGTAGACTGGAGAAGACATGACTCGAGGTGCTGGGGGGGGTATAGTAGACTGGAGAAGACAGGACTAGAGGTGCTGGGGGGTATAGTAGACTGGAGAAGACAGGACAAGAGGTGCTGGGGGGTATAGTAAACTGGAAAAGACAGGACTAGAGGTGCTGGGGGGTATAGTAGACTGGAGAAGACAGGACTAGATGTGCTGGGGGGTATAGTATACTGAGAGAGAAGACAGGACTAGAGGTGCTGGGGGGGTATAGTATACTGGAAAAGATAGGACTAGAGGTGCTGGGAGGGGTATAGTAGACTGGAGAAGACAGAACTAGAGGTGCTGAGGGGGTATAGTAGACTGGAGAAGACAGAACTAGAGGTGCTGAGGGGGTATAGTAGACTGGAGAAGACAGGACTAGAGGTGCTGAGGTGGTATAGTAGACTGGAGAAGACAGGACTAGAGGTGCTGAGGGGGTATAGTAGACTGGAGAAGACAGAACTAGAGGTGCTGAGGGGGTATAGTAGACTGGAGAAGACAGGACTAGAGGTGCCTAGGGGGTATAGTAGACTGGAGAAGACAGGACTAGAGGTGCTGGGGGGTATAGTAGACTGGAGAAGACAGGATTAGAGGTGCTGGGGGGTATAGTAGACTGGAGAAGACAGGACTAGAGGTGCTGAGGGGGTATAGTAGACTGGAGAAGACAGGACTAGAGATGCCTAGGGGGTATAGTAGACTGGAGAAGACAGGACTAGAGGTGCTGGGGGGTATAGTAGACTGGAGAAGACAGGATTAGAGGTGCTGGGGGGTATAGTAGACTGGAGAAGACAGGACTAGATGTGCTGGGGGGTATAGTAGACTGGAGAAGACAGGACTAGAGGTGCTGAGGGGGTATAGTAGACTGGAGAAGACAGGACTAGAGGTGCTGAGGGGGTATAGTAGACTGGAGAAGACAGAACTAGAGGTGCTGAGGGGGTATAGTAGACTGGAGAAGACAGGACTAGAGGTGCCTAGGGGTATAGTAGACTGGAGAAGACAGGACGAGAGGTGCTGGGGGGTATAGTAGACTGGAGAAGAGAGGACTAGAGGTGCTGGGGGATATAGTAGACGGGAGAAGAAAGGACTAGAGGTGCTGGGGAGGTATAGTAGACTGGAGAAGACAGGACTGGAGGTGCTGGGGGGTATAGTAGACTGGAGAGGACAGGACGAGAGGTGCTGTGGGAGTATGGTAGACTGGAGAAGACAGGACGAGAGGTGCTGGGGGTATAGTAGACTGGAGAAGACAGGACTAGAGGTTCTGGGGGGTATAGTAGACTGGAGAGGACAGGACTAGAGGTGCTGGAGGGGGTATAGTAGACTGGAGAAGACAGGACTAGAGGTGCTGGGGGGTGTAGTAGACTGGAGAAGACAGAACTAGAGGTGCTGAGGGGGTATAGTAGACTGGAGAAGACAGGACTAGAGGTTCTGGGGGTATAGTAGACTGGAGAGGACAGGACTAGAGGTTCTTGGGGGGGGGTATAGTAGACTGGAGAAGACAGGACTAGAGGTGCTGGGGGTGTAGTAGACTGGAGAAGACAGAACTAGAGGTGCTGAGGGGGTATAGTAGACTGGAGAAGACAGGACTAGAGGTGCTGAGAGGGGGTATAGTAGACTGCAGAAGACAGGACTAGAGGTGCTGGGGGGGAATCGCAAACTGGAGAAGACAGGACTAGAGGTGCTGGGGGGGTATTGTAGACTGGAGAAGACAGGACTGGAGGTGCTGGGGGGTATAGTAGACGGGAGAAGACAGGACTAGAGGTGCTGGGGGGTATAGTAGACTGGAGAAGACATGACTCGAGGTGCTGGGGGGGTATAGTAGACTGGAGAAGACAGGACTAGAGGTGCTGGGGGTATAGTAGACTGGAGAAGACAGGACAAGAGGTGCTGGGGGTATAGTAGACTGGAAAAGACAGGACTAGAGGTGCTGGGGGGTATAGTAGACTGGAGAAGACAGGACTAGATGTGCTGGGGGGTATAGTATACTGGAGAAGACAGGACTAGAGGTGCTGGGGGGGGGTATAGTATACTGGAAAAGATAGGACTAGAGGTGCTGGGAGGGGTATAGTAGACTGGAGAAGACAGAACTAGAGGTGCTGAGGGGGTATAGTAGACTGGAGAAGACAGAACTAGAGGTGCTGAGGGGGTATAGTAGACTGGAGAAGACAGGACTAGAGGTGCTGAGGGGGTATAGTAGACTGGAGAAGACAGGACTAGAGGTGCTGAGGGGGTATAGTAGACTGGAGAAGACAGAACTAGAGGTGCTGAGGGGGTATAGTAGACTGGAGAAGACAGGACTAGAGGTGCCTAGGGGGTATAGTAGACTGGAGAAGACAGGACTAGAGGTGCTGGGGGGTTATAGTAGACTGGAGAAGACAGTACTAGAGGTGCTGAGGGGGTATAGTAGACTGGAGAAGACAGGACTAGAGATGCCTAGGGGGTATAGTAGACTGGAGAAGACAGGACTAGAGGTGCTGGGGGTATAGTAGACTGGAGAAGACAGGATTAGAGGTGCTGGGGGGTATAGTAGACTGGAGAGGACAGGACTAGATGTGCTGGGGGTATAGTAGACTGGAGAAGACAGGACGAGAGGTGCTGGGGGGTATAGTAGACTGGAGAAGAGAGGACTAGAGGTGCTGGGGGGTATAGTAGACGGGAGAAGAAAGGACTAGAGGTGCTGGGGAGGTATAGTAGACTGGAGAAGACAGGACTGGAGGTGCTGGGGGTATAGTAGACTGGAGAGGACAGGACGAGAGGTGCTGGGGGGTATAGTAGACTGGAGAAGACAGGACTAGATGTGCTGGGGGGTATAGTATACTGGAGAAGACAGGACAAGAGGTGCTGGGGGAGGTATAGTAGACTGGAGAAGACAGGACTGGAGGTGCTGGGGGTATAGTAGAGTGGAGAAGACAGGACTAGAGGTGCTGGTGGGGTATAGTAGACTGGAGAAGACAGGACGAGAGGTGCTGGGGGGTATAGTAGACTGGAGAAGACAGGACTAGAGGTGCTGGGGGGTATAGTAGACTGGAGAAGACAGGTCTAGAGGTGCTGGCGGGGGTATAGTAGACTGGAGAAGACAGGACTAGAGGTGCTGGGGGTATAGTAGACTGGAGAAGACAGGACTAGATGTGCTGGGGGGTATAGTATACTGGAGAAGACAGGACTAGAGGTGCTTGGGGGGTATAGTAGACTGGAGAAGACAGGACAAGAGGTGCTGGGGGGGGTATAGTAGACTGGAGAAGACAGGACAAGAGGTGCTGGGGGGGTATAGTAGACTGGAGAAGACAGGACTAGAGGTGCAGGGGGGGGTATAGTAGACTGGAGAAGACAGGACTCGAGGTGCAGGGGGGGGTATAGTAGACTTCTCTGTATACATCAATGATGTCGCTCTTGCTGCTGGTGATTCTCTGATCCACCTCCACAGACGACATCATTCTGTATACTTCTGGCCCTTCTTTTCACACTGTGTCAACTAACCTCCAGATGAGCTTCAATGCCATACAACTCTCCTTCCGTGGCCTCCAACTGCTCTTAAATGCAAGTAAAACTAAATGCATGCTCATCAACCGATCGCTGCCCGCACCTGCCTGCCTGTCCAGCATCACTACTGGACGGTTCTGACTTAGAATATGTGGATACCTACAAAGACCTAGGTGTCTGGTTAGACTGTAAACTCTCCTTCCAGACTAACATTAAGCATCTCCAATCCAAAATGGCATCCGTTTTGTTACCAAAGCCCCGTATACTACCCACCACTTCGCTCTCGTTGGCTGGACCTCGCTTCATGCTCGTCGCCAAACCGACTGGCTCCAGGTCATCTACAAGTTTTTGCTAGATAAAGCCCTGACTTATCTCAGCTAGTCACCCCCAAACATCCAGCTAACATCTCACTAGTCACCCTCAAAGCCAATTTCTACTTTGGCCTTCTTTCCTTCCAGTTCTCTGCTGCCCATGACTGGAACGGACTGCAAAATTCACTGAAGCTGGAGACTCATATCTCCCTCACTAACTTTAAGCACCAGCTCTCAGAGCAGCTCACAGATCACTGCACCTGTACATAGCCCATCTGTAAATAGCCCATCCAACTTCCTCATCCCCATACTGGGTTTATTTATTTATTTATTTATCTTGCTCCTTTGCACCCCAGTATCTCTACTTGCACATTGATCTTCTGCACATCTACCATTCCAGTGTTTAATTGCTATATTGTAATTACTTCGCCACCATGGCCTATTTATTGCCGTACCTCCCTTAACATACCTCATTTCCACTCACTGTATATAGACTTTTTCTACCGTATTATTGACTGTATGTTTGTTTATTCCATGTGTAACTGTGTTGTTGTTTGTGTCGAACTGCTTTGCTTTAGGTCGCAGTTGTAAATGAGAACTTGTTCTCAACTAGCCTACCTGGTTAAATAAAGGTGAAATAAATAAATGAAATACAAATATCGGTGATTAGAGCATAATTTAGGCTAGTAGAGACTAATTTACTGTTGGCTAGTAGAGGCTATTAGAGGCTAATAGATGCTAGACGCTATGGGAGTAGAGGCTGGAAAAGACAGAAACAGACATGTAGCTCTCACTGAAATTATAATAAATCGAAGGAGAGGAGAGGGTGGACCTCTTTCTGGAAGTGGTGTCATTTCAATTACATTCGGCTGGAAAACCAAGTCAACACTCAGGACTGATGTCTCTCTCTCTCGCTCTCGCTCTCTCTCTCTCTCTCTCTCTCTCTCTCTCTCTCTCTCTCTCTCTCTCTCTCTCTCTCTCTCTCTCTCTCTCTTTCTCTCCCTCCATCCCTCCCCCTCTCCAGGTTGCAGGGGTTCATACAGTAGTCAGCATAGCCACTGTGGTCCAGACCTGCATCCCCTAGGATCTTCTGACCACCAAATAGAGCCCCCCTATGAGGACAGAGTCAACCTCTATCACAAAGGACCTATGAGGGGACTGGGCAACAATACTGGTAAGACTATAGATATATGCACACATGCACACACACACGCACGGGCATGCATAAAATCACACACATACACAGAGATGCACACACATCTATATTCAGTAGACACATTTATATAAAATATAAAAATACCGAAACAGACAGGCACATACTCTCTGTTGTTATCGTCTGTGCATATTCACTTTAATAACTCTACCTACATGTACATATTACCTCAGCTAACCGGTGCCCCTCCTCATTGACTCTGTACCGGTGCCCCTGCTCATTGATTCTGTACCGGTGCCCCTGCTCA
Organism: Oncorhynchus gorbuscha; assembly: GCF_021184085.1. Taxonomy (NCBI): domain Eukaryota; kingdom Metazoa; phylum Chordata; class Actinopteri; order Salmoniformes; family Salmonidae; genus Oncorhynchus; species Oncorhynchus gorbuscha. Next base: position 95,179 of record NW_025746326.1, read on the forward strand.
TTGATTCTGTACCGGTGCCCCTGCTCATTGACTCTGTACCGGTGCCCCTGCTCATTGCCTCTGTACCGGTGCCCCTGCTCATTGGCTCTGTACCGGTGCCCCTGCTCATTGGCTCTTTACCGGTCGGTGCCCCTGCTCATTGACTCTGTACCGGTGTCCCTGCTCATTGGCTCTGTACCGGTGTCCCTGCTCATTGGCTCTGTACCGGTGCCCCTGCTCATTGACTCTGTACCGGTGTCCCTGCTCATTGGCTCTGTACCGGTGCCCCTGCTCATTGACTCTGTACCGGTGCCCCTGCTCATTGACTCTGTACCGGTGCCCCTGCTCATTGGCCCTTTACCGGTCGGTGCCCCTGCTCATTGGCTCTGTACCGGTGTCCCTGCTCATTGGCTCTGCATCGGTGCCCCTGCTCATTGGCTCTGTACCGGTGTCCCTGCTCATTGGCTCTATACCGGTGTCCCTGCTCATTGGCTCTGTACTGGTGCTGCTGCTCATTGACTCTGTACCGGTGCCCCTGCTCATTGACTCTGCATCGGTGCCCCTGCTCATTGGCTCTGTACCGGTGTCCCTGCTCATTGGCTCTATACCGGTGTCCCTGCTCATTGGCTCTGTACTGGTGCTGCTACTCATTGACTCTGTACCGGTGCCCCTGCTCATTGGCTCTGTACCGGTGCCCCTGCTCATTGCCTCTGTACCGGTGCCCCTGCTCATTGACTCTGTACCGGTGCCCCTGCTCATTGGCTCTGTACCGGTGTCCCTGCTCATTGGCTCTATACCGGTGTCCCTGCTCATTGGCTCTGTACTGGTGCCCCTGCTCATTGGCTCTGTACCGGTGTCCCTGCTCATTGGCTCTATACCGGTGTCCCTGCTCATTGGCTCTATACCGGTGTCCCTCCTCATTGACTCTGTACCGGTGCCCCTGCTCATTGACTCTGTACCGGTGCCCCTGCTCATTGACTCTGTACCAGTGCCCCTGCTCATTGACTCTGTACCGGTGCCCCTGCTCATTGGCTCTGTACCGGTGCCCTCGCTCATTGACTCTGTACCAGTGCCCCTGCTCATTGACTCTGTACCAGTGCCCCTGCTCATTGACTCTGTACCGGTGCCCCTGCTCATTGATTCTGTACCGGTGCCCTTGCTCATTGACTCTGTACCGGTGCCCCTGCTCATTGACTCTGTACCAGTGCCCCTGCTCATTGGCTCTGTACCGGTGCCCTCGCTCATTGACTCTGCATCGGTGCCCTCGCTCATTGACTCTGTACCGGTGCCCCTGCTCATTGACTCTGTACCAGTGCCCTCGCTCATTGACTCTGTACCAGTGCCCCTGCTCATTGACTCTGTACCGGTGCCCCTGCTCATTGACTCTGTACCAGTGCCCCTGCTCATTGACTCTGTACCGGTGCCCCTGCTCATTGACTCTGTACCAGTGCCCTCGCTCATTGGCTCTGTACCAGTGCCCCTGCTCATTGACTCTGTACCGGTGCCCCTGCTCATTGACTCTGTACCAGTGCCCCTGCTCATTGACTCTGTACCGGTGCCCCTGCTCATTGACTCTGTACCGGTGCCCCTGCTCATTGACTCTGTACCGGTGCCCCTGCTCATTGATTCTGTACCGGTGCCCCTGCTCATTGACTCTGTACCGGTGCCCCTGCTCATTGACTCTGTACCGGTGCCCCTGCTCATTGACTCTGTACCGGTGTCCCTGCTCATTGACTCTGTACCGGTGCCCCTGCTCATTGACTCTGTACCGGTGCCCCTGCTCATTGGCTCTGTACCGGTGCCCTCGCTCATTGGCTCTGTACCGGTGCCCCTGCTCATTGACTCTGTACCGGTGCCCTCGCTCATTGACTCTGCATCGGTGCCCCTGCTCATTGACTCTGTACCAGTGCCCCTGCTCATTGACTCTGTACCGGTGCCCCTGCTCATTGACTCTGTACCAGTGCCCCTGCTCATTGACTCTGCATCGGTGCCCCTGCTCATTGACTCTGTACCGGTGCCCCTGCTCATTGACTCTGCATCGGTGCCCCTGCTCATTGACTCTGTACCGGTGCCCCTGCTCATTGACTCTGCATCGGTGCCCCTGCTCATTGACTCTGTACCGGTGCCCCTGCTCATTGCCTCTGTACCAGTGCCCCTGCTCATTGGCTCTTTACCGGTCGGTGCCCCTGCTCATTGACTCTGTACCGGTGTCCCTGCTCATTGGCTCTGTACCGGTGTCCCTGCTCATTGGCTCTGTACCGGTGCCCCTGCTCATTGACTCTGTACCGGTGTCCCTGCTCATTGACTCTGTACCGGTACCCCTGCTCATTGACTCTGTACCGGTGCCCCTGCTCATTGGCTCTTTACCGGTCGGTGCCCCTGCTCATTGGCTCTGTACCGGTGTCCCTGCTCATTGGCTCTGCATCGGTGCCCCTGCTCATTGGCTCTGTACCGGTGTCCCTGCTCATTGGCTCTATACCGGTGTCCCTGCTCATTGGCTCTGTACTGGTGCTGCTGCTCATTGACTCTGTACCGGTGCCCCTGCTCATTGACTCTGCATCGGTGCCCCTGCTCATTGGCTCTGTACCGGTGTCCCTGCTCATTGGCTCTATACCGGTGTCCCTGCTCATTGGCTCTGTACTGGTGCTGCTGCTCATTGACTCTGTACCGGTGCCCCTGCTCATTGGCTCTGTACCGGTGCCCCTGCTCATTGCCTCTGTACCGGTGCCCCTGCTCATTGACTCTGTACCGGTGCCCCTGCTCATTGGCTCTGTACCGGTGTCCCTGCTCATTGGCTCTATACCGGTGTCCCTGCTCATTGGCTCTGTACTGGTGCCCCTGCTCATTGGCTCTGTACCGGTGTCCCTGCTCATTGGCTCTATACCGGTGTCCCTGCTCATTGGCTCTATACCGGTGTCCCTCCTCATTGACTCTGTACCGGTGCCCCTGCTCATTGACTCTGTACCAGTGCCCCTGCTCATTGACTCTGTACCGGTGCCCCTGCTCATTGACTCTGTACCGGTGCCCCTGCTCATTGGCTCTGTACCGGTGCCCTCGCTCATTGACTCTGTACCAGTGCCCCTGCTCATTGACTCTGTACCAGTGCCCCTGCTCATTGACTCTGTACCGGTGCCCCTGCTCATTGATTCTGTACCGGTGCCCTTGCTCATTGACTCTGTACCGGTGCCCCTGCTCATTGACTCTGTACCAGTGCCCCTGCTCATTGGCTCTGTACCGGTGCCCTCGCTCATTGACTCTGCATCGGTGCCCTCGCTCATTGACTCTGTACCGGTGCCCCTGCTCATTGACTCTGTACCAGTGCCCTCGCTCATTGACTCTGTACCAGTGCCCCTGCTCATTGACTCTGTACCGGTGCCCCTGCTCATTGACTCTGTACCAGTGCCCCTGCTCATTGACTCTGTACCGGTGCCCTGCTCATTGACTCTGTACCAGTGCCCTCGCTCATTGGCTCTGTACCAGTGCCCCTGCTCATTGACTCTGTACCGGTGCCCCTGCTCATTGACTCTGTACCAGTGCCCCTGCTCATTGACTCTGTACCGGTGCCCCTGCTCATTGACTCTGTACCGGTGCCCCTGCTCATTGACTCTGTACCGGTGCCCCTGCTCATTGATTCTGTACCGGTGCCCCTGCTCATTGACTCTGTACCGGTGCCCCTGCTCATTGACTCTGTACCGGTGCCCCTGCTCATTGACTCTGTACCGGTGCCCCTGCTCATTGATTCTGTACCGGTGCCCCTGCTCATTGACTCTGTACCGGTGCCCCTGCTCATTGGCTCTGTACCGGTGCCCCTGCTCATTGACTCTGTACCGGTGCCCCTGCTCATTGGCTCTGTACCGGTGCCCTCGCTCATTGGCTCTGTACCGGTGCCCCTGCTCATTGACTCTGTACCGGTGCCCTCGCTCATTGACTCTGCATCGGTGCCCTGCTCATTGACTCTGTACCAGTGCCCCTGCTCATTGACTCTGTACCGGTGCCCCTGCTCATTGACTCTGTACCAGTGCCCCTGCTCATTGACTCTGCATCGGTGCCCCTGCTCATTGACTCTGTACCGGTGCCCCTGCTCATTGACTCTGCATCGGTGCCCCTGCTCATTGACTCTGTACCGGTGCCCCTGCTCATTGACTCTGCATCGGTGCCCCTGCTCATTGACTCTGTACCGGTGCCCCTGCTCATTGCCTCTGTACCGGTGCCCCTGCTCATTGGCTCTTTACCGGTCGGTGCCCCTGCTCATTGACTCTGTACCGGTGTCCCTGCTCATTGGCTCTGTACCGGTGTCCCTGCTCATTGGCTCTGTACCGGTGCCCCTGCTCATTGACTCTGTACCGGTGTCCCTGCTCATTGACTCTGTACCGGTGCCCCTGCTCATTGACTCTGTACCGGTGCCCCTGCTCATTGGCTCTTTACCGGTCGGTGCCCCTGCTCATTGGCTCTGTACCGGTGTCCCTGCTCATTGGCTTTGCATCGGTGCCCCTGCTCATTGGCTCTGTACCGGTGTCCCTGCTCATTGGCTCTATACCGGTGTCCCTGCTCATTGGCTCTGTACTGGTGCTGCTGCTCATTGACTCTGTACCGGTGCCCCTGCTCATTGACTCTGCATCGGTGCCCCTGCTCATTGGCTCTGTACCGGTGTCCCTGCTCATTGGCTCTATACCGGTGTCCCTGCTCATTGGCTCTGTACTGGTGCTGCTGCTCATTGACTCTGTACCGGTGCCCCTGCTCATTGGCTCTGTACCGGTGCCCCTGCTCATTGCCTCTGTACCGGTGCCCCTGCTCATTGACTCTGTACCGGTGCCCCTGCTCATTGGCTCTGTACCGGTGTCCCTGCTCATTGGCTCTATACCGGTGTCCCTGCTCATTGGCTCTGTACTGGTGCCCCTGCTCATTGGCTCTGTACCGGTGTCCCTGCTCATTGGCTCTATACCGGTGTCCCTGCTCATTGGCTCTATACCGGTGTCCCTCCTCATTGACTCTGTACCGGTGCCCCTGCTCATTGACTCTGTACCGGTGCCCCTGCTCATTGACTCTGTACCAGTGCCCCTGCTCATTGACTCTGTACCGGTGCCCCTGCTCATTGGCTCTGTACCAGTGCCCTCGCTCATTGACTCTGTACCAGTGCCCCTGCTCATTGACTCTGTACCAGTGCCCCTGCTCATTGACTCTGTACCGGTGCCCCTGCTCATTGATTCTGTACCGGTGCCCTTGCTCATTGACTCTGTACCGGTGCCCCTGCTCATTGACTCTGTACCAGTGCCCCTGCTCATTGGCTCTGTACCGGTGCCCTCGCTCATTGACTCTGCATCGCTGCCCTCGCTCATTGACTCTGTACCGGTGCCCCTGCTCATTGACTCTGTACCAGTGCCCTCGCTCATTGACTCTGTACCAGTGCCCCTGCTCATTGACTCTGTACCGGTGCCCCTGCTCATTGACTCTGTACCAGTGCCCCTGCTCATTGACTCTGTACCGGTGCCCCTGCTCATTGACTCTGTACCAGTGCCCTCGCTCATTGGCTCTGTACCAGTGCCCCTGCTCATTGACTCTGTACCGGTGCCCCTGCTCATTGACTCTGTACCAGTGCCCCTGCTCATTGACTCTGTACCGGTGCCCCTGCTCATTGACTCTGTACCGGTGCCCCTGCTCATTGACTCTGTACCGGTGCCCCTGCTCATTTATTCTGTACCGGTGCCCCTGCTCATTGACTCTGTACCGGTGCCCCTGCTCATTGACTCTGTACCGGTGCCCCTGCACATTGACTCTGTACCGGTGCCCCTGCTCATTGATTCTGTACCGGTGCCCCTGCTCATTGACTCTGTACCGGTGCCCCTGCTCATTGGCTCTGTACCGGTGCCCCTGCTCATTGACTCTGTACCGGTGCCCCTGCTCATTGGCTCTGTACCGGTGCCCTCGCTCATTGGCTCTGTACCGGTGCCCCTGCTCATTGACTCTGTACCGGTGCCCTCGCTCATTGACTCTGCATCGGTGCCCCTGCTCATTGGCTCTGTACCAGTGCCCCTGCTCATTGACTCTGTACCGGTGCCCCTGCTCATTGACTCTGTACCAGTGCCCCTGCTCATTGACTCTGCATCGGTGCCCCTGCTCATTGACTCTGTACCGGTGCCCCTGCTCATTGACTCTGCATCGGTGCCCCTGCTCATTGACTCTGTACCGGTGCCCCTGCTCATTGACTCTGCATCGGTGCCCCTGCTCATTGATTCTGTACCGGTGCCCCTGCTCATTGACTCTGCATCGGTGCCCCTGCTCATTGACTCTGTACCGGTGCCCCTGCTCATTGACTCTGCATCGGTGCCCCTGCTCATTGACTCTGCATCGGTGCCCTCGCTCATTGACTCTGCATCGGTGCCCCTGCTCATTGATTCTGACGGTGCCCCTGCTCATTGACTCTGCCGGTGCCCCTGCTCATTGACTCTGTACCGGTGCCCCTGCTCATTGGCTCTGTACCGGTGCCCTCGCTCATTGACTCTGCATCGGTGCCCTCGCTCATTGACTCTGCATCGGTGCCCCTGCTCATTGGCTCTGCATCGGTGCCCCTGCTCATTGACTCTGTACCGGTGCCCCTGCTCATTGGCTCTGTACCGGTGCCCTCGCTCATTGACTCTGCATCGGTGCCCTCGCTCATTGACTCTGCATCGGTGCCCCTGCTCATTGGCTCTGTACCGGTGCCCCTGCTCATTGGCTCTGTACCGGTGCCCTCGCTCATTGACTCTGCATCGGTGCCCCTGCTCATTGACTCTGTACCGGTGCCACTGCTCATTGGCTCTGTACCGGTGCCCTCGCTCATTGACTCTGCATCGGTGCCCTCGCTCATTGACTCTGCATCGGTGCCCCTGCTCATTGGCTCTGTACCGGTGCCCCTGCTCATTGACTCTGCATCGGTGCCCTCGCTCATTGACTCTGCATCGGTGCCCCTGCTCATTGGCTCTGTACCGGTGCCCCTGCTCATTGACTCTGCATCGGTGCCCTCGCTCATTGACTCTGCATCGGTGCCCTCGCTCATTGACTCTGCATCGGTGCCCCTGCTCATTGGCTCTGTACCGGTGCCCCTGCTCATTGACTCTGCATCGGTGCCCTCGCTCATTGACTCTGCATCGGTGCCCTGCTCATTGACTCTGCATCGGTGCCCCTGCTCATTGGCTCTGTACCGGTGCCCCTGCTCATTGACTCTGCATCGGTGCCCCTGCTCATTGACTCTGCATCGGTGCCCCTGCTCATTGACTCTGTACCGGTGCCCCTGCTCATTGACTCTGCATCGGTGCCCTGCTCTGCTGCATCGGTGCCCCTGCTCATTGACTCTGCATCGGTGCCCCTGCTCATTGGCTCTGTACCGGTGCCCCTGCTCATTGACTCTGCATCGGTGCCCCTGCTCATTCTGCATCGGTGCCCTCGCTCATTGACTCTGCATCGGTGCCCCTGCTCATTGATTCTGTACCGGTGCCCCTGCTCATTGACTCTGCATCGGTGCCCCTGCTCATTGACTCTGTACCGGTGCCCCTGCTCATTGGCTCTGTACCGGTGCCTCGCTCATTGACTCTGCATCGGTGCCCTCGCTCATTGACTCTGCATCGGTGCCCCTGCTCATTGGCTCTGCATCGGTGCCCCTGCTCATTGACTCTGTACCGGTGCCCCTGCTCATTGGCTCTGTACCGGTGCCCTCGCTCATTGACTCTGCATCGGTGCCCTCGCTCATTGACTCTGCATCGGTGCCCCTGCTCATTGGCTCTGTACCGGTGCCCCTGCTCATTGGCTCTGTACCGGTGCCCTCGCTCATTGACTCTGCATCGGTGCCCCTGCTCATTGACTCTGTACCGGTGCCACTGCTCATTGGCTCTGTACCGGTGCCTCGCTCATTGACTCTGCATCGGTGCCCTCGCTCATTGACTCTGCATCGGTGCCCCTGCTCATTGGCTCTGTACCGGTGCCCCTGCTCATTGACTCTGCATCGGTGCCCTCGCTCATTGACTCTGCATCGGTGCCCCTGCTCATTGGCTCTGTACCGGTGCCCCTGCTCATTGACTCTGCATCGGTGCCCTCGCTCATTGACTCTGCATCGGTGCCCTCGCTCATTGACTCTGCATCGGTGCCCCTGCTCATTGGCTCTGTACCGGTGCCCCTGCTCATTGACTCTGCATCGGTGCCCTCGCTCATTGACTCTGCATCGGTGCCCTCGCTCATTGACTCTGCATCGGTGCCCCTGCTCATTGGCTCTGTACCGGTGCCCCTGCTCATTGACTCTGCATCGGTGCCCCTGCTCATTGACTCTGCATCGGTGCCCCTGCTCATTGACTCTGTACCGGTGCCCCTGCTCATTGACTCTGCATCGGTGCCCCTGCTCATTGACTCTGCATCGGTGCCCCTGCTCATTGACTCTGCATCGGTGCCCCTGCTCATTGGCTCTGTACCGGTGCCCCTGCTCATTGACTCTGCATCGGTAACCCCTGGAATATAGTCTTGCTATTGTTATTTCACTGCTGCTCTTGAATTACTTGTTACTCTTATCTCTTATTCTTATCCGTATTTTTTTGAAACTGCATTGTAGGTTAGGGGCTCGTAAGTCAGCATTTCACTGTAAGGTCTGTTGTATTCAGTCCATGTGACAAATACAATTTGATTTGATTTGACATATAAACAGATCGACACAAACACACGTCTATTATTCATACATTTATTTGTTTTATTTATTTTTTCTTCTTTTTTTTGTGTAATTGTATTGTTCTTTAGTTGTAGTGTTCCTAGTTTTTTTGTGTGTTGCTGTTCATTAGTGTCCGTTAGTATTCCGTATTTTGTCATGTTTTGTGTGGACTCTAGAAAGTGTACATGGTGCTGCAGTGGATAGCAGCCGTTTTACAGGCTCTCCACATATTCTGCTGTGTGTTTTTACCCTGATCTTAACTTTTTTTGTACATAATGTCTCCGCTGTCATTTCCTATGACTGAAAACAGCTTCCGGACATTAGAAGAAGCGATCACTTTTGGACAAAAATGTCTACGTCAACGTGTCGGCATCTCTGGACATTCTCCTTACTCCGGACCAGGCACTAATCCCTGGGACTGGACAGAAAAAGCAAAGGTGAATGAGAGGCAGGGGAGCCAGCACACTGATGAGACTCTATTGGCAAACGTGCATTTACTGGAGAGCAAACTGGATATGACTCTATTGGCAAACGTGCATTTACTGGAGAGCAAACTGGATATGACTCTATTGGCAAACGTGCATTTACTGGAGAGCAAACTGGATATGACTCTATTGGCAAACGTGCATTTACTGGACTTACTTATTACTGGAGAGCAAACTGGATATGACTCTATTGGCAAACGTGCATTTACTGGACTTACTTATTACTGGAGAGCAAACTGGATATGACTCTATTGGCAAACGTGCATTTACTGGACTTACTTATTACTGGAGAGCAAACTGGATATGCTCTGTTTGAGACTATCCTATCAACGGGACCTTAAAAACGGTCCTGTGTTTTCTCTGAGTCGTGGATGAACGAGGCCATGGATATATACGTCTCGCTAGCTTTTCTATGCATCGTCAAGACCGGACGGCAGACTCGGGAAGACGAAGGGAGGAGGGGTGTGTCTCTTTGGTAACAACAGCTGGTGCACGATCTCTAAAGTTAAGTAAGTCTCGAGTTTTTGCTCGCCTGAGTTAGAATATCATATTCTGCAGACCATTTACCAAGAGAGTTTTCATCTGTATTTTTCATAGCTGTTTATTCTCCACCATAACGACGCTGGCACTAAGACCGCACTCCAATAGCTGTATAGTGCGATAAGAAAAAAAGAAAATGCACATTCACAGGTGGTGTTTGTTGCAGCCTGTGATTTTAATGCAGGGTAACTGAAATCAGTTTTATGTAATTTTTTACCAGCATTTCACCTGTGCAATCTAGAGGCGACAAAACTCTAGATAACGTTTACTACTACGCCTGTTCTGATGCGCGACGGATGTGGCAGGGTTCGAAAACTATCCCGGATTACTAAGGGAAACCCAGCCTTCAGAAGCACAGCTCCTACTAGACCTAAATGCCTTCAATGCTCGCTTCAAGGCAAGCAACACTGAACCATGCATGAGAGCACCAGCTGTTCCGGACGACTGTGGCTTTTGTCAGTAAGACCTTTGAACAAATTAACAGCGTGACCCATACTCAGATCATGCAATGTCTTCACTGACATTTTCAACCTATCCCGACAAGGTCTGTAATACCAACTTGTTTCAAGTGGACCACCATTGGTCCCCGAGCCCAAGAATGCCAAGGTAACCTGCCTAAATGACTATCGTCCCGTAGCATTCACATCTATACCGATGAAATACTTTGAAAGGCTAGTCATGGCTCACATCATCATCCCACACACACACTGGACCCAATCCAATCCGCATACTTCCCTAACAGATCCACAGATGACGCAATCTCTATTGCACTCCACACTGCCCTCAACCACTTGGACTAAAGGAATACCTATGTAAGAATGCTGTTCGTTGACTACAGCTCAGCATTCCCCTCCAAGCTCATCACCAAGCTAAGGACCCTGGGACCTCCCTCTGCAACTAGATCCTGGACTTCCTGACGGGACACCCCAAGGCAGCAACACTTCTGCCATGTTGACCATCAACAAGAGGTCCCCTCAGGGGTGTGTGCTTGGTACTCCTGTACTCCCTGTTCACCCACGACTGTGTGGCTGCGCGCGACTCCAACACTATAATTTAGTTTGTTGACAACACGACAGTGGTAGGACGATAAGGCAGCCTACAGGGGGGAGGTTAGAGACCTGGCAGTGTGGTGCCAGGACAAAAACCTCTCGCTCAACGTCAGCAAGACAAAGGAGCTGATCGTGGACTACAGGAAAAGGAGGGGAGTGCACGCCCCATCCACATTGATGGGACTGTAGTGGAGCCTCAAGTTCCTCTGTGTCCACATCACTAAGAAATGAACATGGTCCACATACACCCACACAGTTTTGAAAAGGGCACAACAGTGCCTCATCCCCCTCAGGAGCCTGAAAATATTTGACATGGGCCCTCAGATCTTTAAAAAGTTCTACAGCTGCACCATTGAGAGCATCTTGACTAGCTGCACCACCGCTTGGTATGTCAACTGCAAGGCACCCGACCACAAGGCGCTACAGATGGTGGTGAGTATGGCCCAGGCCATCACTGGGGCTGAGCTCCCTGCCATCCAGAACCTCTTTACAAGGCGGTGTCAGAGGAAGGCCCAAAAAATGGTCAAAGACTCCAGCCACCCAAGCCATAAACTGTTTGCTCTGTTACAGCACGGCAAGCGGTACCAACAAGACCCTGAACATCTTCTACACAGAAGCCATAAGGCTGCTAAACAAGACTGCCTAACAAGGCTACTAAACAAGGCTACTAAACAAGAATGCTAAATAGCTCATCAATCAAATGGCTACCCGGACTACCTGCCTTGACCCTTTATTGAACTAACTCTCTTGCACTGACTGTATATAGACACACTGGACTTTACACACACACACACACACACACACACACACACACACACACACACACACACACACACACACACACACACACACACACACACACACACACACACACACACACACACACACACACACACACACACACACACACACACACACACACACACACAGCCTCCAATACTCTACTCAGCAAATTGCCAAATTCACTGGTCACCATAGCAGCTCCAGCAGGTATATTTCACTGGTCACCATAGCAGCTCCAGCAGGTATATTTCACTGGTCACCATAGCAGCTCCAGCAGGTATATTTCACTGGTCACCATAGCAGCTCCAGCAGGTATATTTCACTGGTCACTATAGCAGCTCCAGCAGGTATATTTCACTGGTCACCATAGCAGCTCCAGCAGGTATATTTCACTGGTCACCAAAGCAGCTCCAGCAGGTATATTTCACTGGTCACCATAGCAGCTCCAGCAGGTATATTTCACTGGTCAAGGAATAACGACTACGCTAAATAAACTACTATAGATGACTAATTGTTTGGTTATGGTACTTGAAAGTAAAATACATTTGTTTATTATTTGCTTATTAGGATCCCTTCTGCTTTTGCAGAAGCAGCAGCTACTCGTCCTGGGGTCCACAGTCAGACATTGGCCGCAGCCATTGAGCATGTCTTTGGAGTAAACACTCTATATACACTATGCCCGGGTGTATCCAAGCTTGTTTATTGGGCAATATGGAAGAACGATTTGTTTACTCTCGGAGAAATGCATTATGACACGTTTGAGGGTTTGCTACCAAACAAAATGATAAAATACACAATATACCGTTATTGCATTAGTTAGATTATATATATATATATATATATATATGCCATTTAGCGGACGCTTTTATCCAAAGCGACTTACAGTCATGTGTGCATACATTCTACGTATGGGTGGTCCCGGGAATCGAACCCACCACCCTGGCGTTACAAGCGCCATGCTCTACCAACTGAGCTACAGAAGGACCACGTGCGTCCGTTTTATATTGTAAAACACCCAATGAGATGAATTAGCATTTTCTTTCCAGCAAACAGTAGGAAATCTCTTAGTGAGCATTAAGTGATTGAGAACAGTGTGTTTAAAGATAGTTAGAATTACCACTGCAGGGTCTAATAGGGATACATAATGAATACGTGATGCCTCATTCAGTCACGCACGCACACACACACACACACACACACACACATAGATCGAGATAGTGCTGACGTTGGGAACAGTGTAGTCATTCATTATGTTATAGTTCTACATTATAGTGTCATTACCCTGCTCTGTATTCCAGTAATTGTTGCTAGAAGTCTCTTTTGGTTTCTAGAACACTGCATTGAGTTCACTCTAAATCCTGCAATGTATAGTTTATTGTTGGTTCTGGTGTAATCACAGGAGGCTGTTGAGGGGAGGAAGGTGCAACATAATGGCCACGGAGTACCTCAGGTCAATGTGGCCTATTTCAAGCCAGTGGTGTAAAGCACTTAAGTAAAAAATATATTAAAGTACTACTTAAGTCGTTATTTGGGGTATCTGTACTTTACTATTTATATTTTTGACAACTTTTACTTTTACTTCACTACATTCCTAACGAAAAGAAAGTACTCCATGTGTTTTTCCTGACACCCAAAAGTACTCGTTACATTTTGAATGCTTAGCGGGCCACTCTGTTTTCATTTGTCCCTAATTTGCATCACTCTCTCCTTCCCTAGCCATCACGTTTCAGTAGTATCTCAGGAAATATAGGAACCATCCTTGACAGTAAAGTCTGAATGACAGGCCTGGAGTGAAAGTGCAGAGTTACCATGAGTAATGTATTCCTCTACAGGACCTAATCTGTCACTTTGTCTATATGCTGCTCAGGGGAATTCAGTCTGACAACCAGCCTCAGCTTCAATCTAACACTGGTATTAACTCTTAATTCATCTGGCAGCACTTGGCTCTGCTATATGTCCACATTGCTACCAGAAATTCTAACCTAATCAGGTGAATTAGTGTGTGTGTGTGTGTGTGTGTGTGTGTGTGTGTGTGTGTGTGTGTGTGTGTGTGTGTGTGTGTGTGTGTGTGTGTGTGTGTGTGTGTGTGTGTGTGTGTGTGTGTGTGTGTGTGTGTGTGTGTGTGTGTGTGTGTGTCAATGAGTCCAGAGTGGATTCTCTGTACAATTTATTAATTTATTCTAGAAAACAAAAAAAGGATTATCTTTGTGCTGGAGGGAGAGCTGTCAGAGACTGACTGAACAGCATGGAACCTGTCCCAGACACACGCACGCATACACACGGACACACATGTGCATTCATACACACACAAACACGCACATGCACGAACACACACAGGCACACACACACACACGTCCCTTAATCAAACATTGCATCTTTGGAGAGCTGCCGACACAGCTTAGGCTGACACACCCTAGCAACACCAAAGCCTACTTGAAGGTAACAGAGCTCATTGTTGCCTCTTGTGGCCAGTTTCCATGTACTCTCCTGACTTGTGGCCAGTTTCCATGTACTCTCCTGACTTGTGGCCAGTTTCCATGTACTCTCCTGACTTGTGGCCAGTTTCCATGTACTCTCCTGACTTGTGGCCAGTTTCCATGTACTCTCCTGAATTGTGGCCAGTTTCCATGTACTCTACTGACTTGTGGCCAGTTTCCATGTACTCTCCTGACTTGTGGCCAGTTTCCATGTACTCTCCTGACTTGTGGCCAGTTTCCATGTACTCTCCTGACTTGTGGCCAGTTTCCATGTACTCTCCTGACTTGTGGCCAGTTTCCATGTACTCTCCTGACTTGTGGCCAGTTTCCATGTACTCTCCTGACTTGTGGCCAGTTTCCATGTACTCTCCTGACTTGTGGCCAGTTTCCATGTACTCTCCTGACTTGTGGCCAGTTTCCATGTACTCTCCTGACTTGTGGCCAGTTTCCATGTACTCTCCTGACTTGTGGCCAGTTTCCATGTACTCTACTGACTTGTGGCCAGTTTCCATGTACTCTCCTGACTTGTGGCCAGTTTCCATGTACTCTCCTGACTTGTGGCCAGTTTCCATGTACTCTCCTGACTTGTGGCCAGTTTCCATGTACTCTCCTGACTTGTGGCCAGTTTCCATGTACTCTCCTGACTTGTGGCCAGTTTCCATGTACTCTCCTGACTTGTGGCCAGTTTCCATTTAATCTCTCGACGTCCTCAGACATGTATCACAGGTGACCTGATGGCTCATCAATATAACAATAACACCTAATATGACACCAAGCCGCCAGGGTAGCCTAGTGGTTAGGGGCGGCAGGGTAGCCTAGTGGTTAGGGGCGGCAGGGTAGCCCTAGTGGTTAGGGGCGGCAGGGTAGCCTAGTTGTCAGGGGCGGCAGGGTAGCCTAGTGGTCACGGCGGAGGGTAGCCTAGTTGTCAGGGGTGGCAGGGTAGCCTAGTGGTTAGGGGCAGCAGGGTAGCCTAGTTGTCAGGGGCGGCAGGGTAGCCTAGTTGTCAGGGGCGGCAGGGTAGCCTAGTTGTCAGGGGCGGCAGGGTAGCCTAGTGGTCACGGCGGAGGGTAGCCTAGTTGTCAGGGGTGGCAGGGTAGCCTAGTGGTTAGGGGCGGCAGGGTAGCCTAGTTGTCAGGGGCGGCAGGGTAGCCTAGTTGTCAGGGGCGGCAGGGTAGCCTAGTTGTCAGGGGCGGCATGGTAGCCTAGTGGTTAGAGCGTTGGACTAGTAACCTAGTGGTCAGGGGTGGCAGGGTAGGGTAGCCTAGGGGTTAGGGGTGGCAGGGTAGCCTAGTGGTTAGGGGCGGCAGGGTAACCTAGTGGTTAGAGCGTTGGGTAGCCTAGTGGTTAGGGTAGGCAGGGTAGCCTAGTGGTCAGGGGTGGCAGGGTAGCCTAGTGGTCAGGGGTGGCAGGGTAGGGTAGCCTAGTGGTTAGGGGTGGCAGGGTAGCCTAGTGGTTAGGGGCGGCAGGGTAACCTAGTGGTTAGAGCGTTGGACTAGTTGCAAGTTCAAATCCCCGAGTTGACAAGGTACAAATCTGTCGTTCAGCCCCTGAACAGGCAATTAACCCAGTGTTCCTAGACCACTTAACCCACTGTTCCTAGACCAGTTAACCCACTGTTCCTAGACCAGTTAACCCACTGTTCCTAGACCAGTTAACCCAGTGTTCCTAGACCAGTTAACCCAGTGTTCCTAGACCAGTTAACCCAGTGTTCCTAGACCAGTTAACCCACTGTTGCTAGACCAGTTAACCCACTGTTCCTAGACCAGTTAACCCACTGTTCCTAGGCCAGTTAACCCAGTGTTCCTAGGCCAGTTAACCCACTGTTCCTAGACCAGTTAACCCAGTGTTCCTAGACCAGTTAACCCAGTGTTCCTAGACCAGTTAACCCAGTGTTCCTAGACCAGTTAACCCACTGTTCCTAGACCAGTTAACCCACTGTTCCTAGGCCAGTTAACCCACTGTTCCTAGGCCAGTTAACCCACTGTTCCTAGACCAGTTAACCCAGTGTTCCTAGACCAGTTAACCCACTGTTCCTAGACCAGTTAACCCAGTGTTCCTAGACCAGTTAACCCAGTGTTCCTAGACCAGTTAACCCACTGTTCCTAGACCAGTTAACCCACTGTTCCTAGACCAGTTAACCCAGTGTTCCTAGACCAGTTAACCCACTGTTCCTAGACCGTCATTGAAAATAAGGATTTTTCTTAACTGACTTGCCTAGTTAAATAAAGGTAAAATAAAAAGCCTTTTCAAGAGCAGCTCGCACACAGTGAAAGTGTGTTTTGTATAAAACCATTAAGCCAAATCCATTGGTTTATTCAGAATCACTCAGAATCTTTTGTATGACTTTAATAATGAGATCTGACATTCTAATAGAGAGGGAGAAAGAAACACACACACACACACAGAGAGAGAGGGAGATGGAGAGAGAGAGAGAGAGAGAGAGAGAGAGAGAGAAAGCGAGAGAGAGAGAAAGAAACAGGGAAAGGGAGAGAGAGGGAGAAACACTGGCAACTTAGTAAAAGTTCATAAATCTTTTCTAATTTATAATTGTGAACGTTTACAGTGGAGACAAAGGTGGAACTATTATACCTGTGTCCCATTATGGTGATCTCACCTCATACCTGTCTCCCATTATGGTGATCTCACCTCATACCTGTCTCCCATTATGGTGATCTCACCTCATGCCTGTGTCCCATTATGGTGATCTCACCTCATGCCTGTGTCCCATTATGGTGATCTCACCTCATACCTGTCTCCCATTATGGTGATCTCACCTCATACCTGTCTCCCATTATGGTGATCTCACCTCATACCTGTCTCCCATTATGGTGATCTCACCTCAAACCTGTCTCCCATTATGGTGATCTCACCTCATGCCTGTGTCCCATTATGGTGATCTCACCTCATACCTGTCTCCCATTATGGTGATCTCACCTCATACCTGTCCCCCATTATGGTGATCTCACCTCATACCTGTCTCCCATTATGGTGATCTCACCTCATACCTGTGTCCCATTATGGTGATCTCACCTCATACCTGTGTCCCATTATGGTGATCTCACCTCATATCTGTGTCCCATTATGGTGATCTCACCTCATACCTGTGTCCCATTATGGTGATCTCACCTCATACCTGTGTCCCATTATGGTGATCTCACCTCATACCTGTGTCCCATTATGGTGATCTCACCTCATACCTGTGTCCCATTATGGTGATCTCACCCTCATACCTGTCTCCCATTATGGTGATCTCACCTCATACCTGTGTCCCATTATGGTGATCTCACCTCATACCTGTGTCCCATTATGGTGATCTCACCTCATACCTGTGTCCCATTATGGTAATCTCACCTCATACCTGTCTCCCATTATGGTGATCTCACCTCATACCTGTGTCCCATTATGGTGATCTCACCTCATACCTGTGTCCCATTATGGTGATCTCACCTCATACCTGTGTCCCATTATGGTAATCTCACCTCATACCTGTCTCCCATTATGGTGATCTCACCTCATACCTGTGTCCCATTATGGTGATCTCACCTCATACCTGTGTCCCATTATGGTGATCTCACCTCATACCTGTGTCCCATTATGGTAATCTCACCCTCATACCTGTCTCCCATTATGGTGATCTCACCTCATACCTGTGTCCCATTATGGTGATCTCACCTCATACCTGTGTCCCATTATGGTGATCTCACCTCATACCTGTGTCCCATTATGGTAATCTCACCTCATACCTGTGTCCCATTATGGTAATCTCACCTCATACCTGTCTCCCATTATGGTGATCTCACCTCATACCTGTGTCCCATTATGGTAATCTCACCTCATACCTGTCTCCCATTATGGTGATCTCACCTCATACCTGTGTCCCATTATGGTGATCTCACCTCATACCTGTGTCCCATTATGGTAATCTCACCTCATACTGAACCAGGTTTTCCTCTAGGATTTCGCCTTTGCTTAGCTCTATTCCATTTAATTGAAATACTTATTGAGTCAACACATTTCTGCTTTGACCACTTTGACATTATGGGCTATTGTATGTTGCCCAGTGACACTAACTCTCCATTTAATCAATTTTAAATGCACGATGTAACATAATAATGTAACGATCATCATTGGAACGTGGTGAGGACCGAAGCGCAGCGTGGTAAGTGTTCATATCTTTTAATTAAGTAATAGAACACTTGAACAAAACATTAACGACCAAACAGTCCCGTTAGGTGAATGACAAAAATACACTAAACTGGAAAATAATCACCCACATCTCAAAAGTGAAAACAGGCTACCTAAATATGGTTCTCAATCAGGGACAACGATAAACAGCTGCCTCTGATTGGGAACCATACCAGGCCAAACACAGAAATCCCAAAACATAGAAAAAGGAACATAGACTGCCCACCCAACTCACACCCTGACCATACTAAAACAAAGACATAAATAAAAGAATTAAGGTCAGAACGTGACAAATAAAATGTGAAGAAAAAAAACAAGGGTTGTGAATACTTTCTTAAGGCACTGTGTACAGTATGTACAGCACTGTGTACAGTGTACAGTATGTACAGCACTGGGTACAGTATGTACAGCACTGTGTACAGTATGTACAGCACTGGGTACAGTATGTACAGCACTGGGTACAGTATGTACAGCACTGTGTACAGTATGTACAGCACTGGGTACAGTATGTACAGCACTGTGTACAGTATGTACAGCACTGGGTACAGTGTACAGTATGTACAGCACTGTGTACAGTGTACAGTATGTACAGCACTGTGTACAGTGTACAGTATGTACAGCACTGTGTACAGTGTACAGTATGTACAGCACTGTGTACAGTGTACAGTATGTACAGCACTGTGTACAGTGTACAGTATGTACAGCACTGTGTACAGTGTACAGTGTACAGTATGTACAGCACTGTGTACAGTGTACAGTATGTACAGCACTGTGTACAGTGTACAGTATGTACAGCACTGTGTACAGTGTACAGTATGTACAGCACTGTGTACAGTATGTACAGCACTGTGTACAGTGTACAGTGTACAGTATGTACAGCACTGTGTACAGTGTACAGTATGTACAGCACTGTGTACAGTGTACAGTATGTACAGCACTGTGTACAGTGTACAGTATGTACAGCACTGTGTACAGTGTACAGTATGTACAGCACTGTGCACAGTATGTACAGCACTGTGTACAGTGTACAGTGTACAGTATGTACAGCACTGTGTACAGTGTACAGTATGTACAGCACTGTGTACAGTGTACAGTATGTACAGCACTGTGTACAGTGTACAGTGTACAGTATGTACAGCACTGTGTACAGTGTACAGTATGTACAGCACTGTGTACAGTATGTACAGCACTGTGTACAGTGTACAGTGTACAGTATGTACAGCACTGTGTACAGTGTACAGTATGTACAGCACTGTGTACAGTGTACAGTATGTACAGCACTGTGTACAGTGTACAGTATGTACAGCACTGTGTACAGTGTACAGTATGTACAGCACTGTGTACAGTGTACAGTATGTACAGCACTGTGTACAGTGTACAGTATGTACAGCACTGTGTACAGTGTACAGTATGTACAGCACTGTGTACAGTGTACAGTGTACAGTATGTACAGCACTGTGTACAGTGTACAGTGTGTACAGCACTGTGTACAGTGTACAGTATGTACAGCACTGTGTACAGTGTACAGTGTACAGTATGTACAGCACTGTGTACAGTGTACAGTATGTACAGCACTGTGTACAGTATGTACAGCACTGTGTACAGTGTACAGTGTACAGTATGTACAGCACTGTGTACAGTGTACAGTATGTACAGCACTGTGTACAGTATGTACAGCACTGTGTACAGTGTACAGTGTACAGTATGTACAGCACTGTGTACAGTGTACAGTGTACAGTATGTACAGCACTGTGTACAGTGTACAGTATGTACAGCACTGTGTACAGTGTACAGTATGTACAGCACTGTGTACAGTATGTACAGCACTGTGTACAGTGTACAGTGTACAGTATGTACAGCACTGTGTACAGTGTACAGTGTACAGTATGTACAGCACTGTGTACAGTGTACAGTATGTACAGCACTGTGTACAGTATGTACAGCACTGTGTACAGTGTACAGTGTACAGTATGTACAGCACTGTGTACAGTGTACAGTATGTACAGCACTGTGTACAGTGTACAGTGTACAGTATGTACAGCACTGTGTACAGTATGTACAGCACTGTGTACAGTGTACAGTGTACAGTATGTACAGCACTGTGTACAGTGTACAGTATGTACAGCACTGTGTACAGTGTACAGTGTACAGTATGTACAGCACTGTGTACAGTGTACAGTGTACAGTATGTACAGCACTGTGTACAGTGTACAGTATGTACAGCACTGTGTACAGCACTGTGTACAGTGTACAGTATGTACAGCACTGTGTACAGTGTACAGTATGTACAGCACTGTGTACAGTGTACAGTGTACAGTATGTACAGCACTGTGTACAGTGTACAGTATGTACAGCACTGTGTACAGTATGTACAGCACTGTGTACAGTGTACAGTGTACAGTATGTACAGCACTGTGTACAGTGTACAGTATGTACAGCACTGTGTACAGTGTGTACAGCACTGTGTACAGTGTACAGTGTACAGTATGTACAGCACTGTGTACAGTGTACAGTATGTACAGCACTGTGTACAGTGTACAGTATGTACAGCACTGTGTACAGTGTACAGTATGTACAGCACTGTGTACAGTGTACAGTATGTACAGCACTGTGTACAGTGTACAGTGTACAGTATGTACAGCACTGTGTACAGTGTACAGTGTACAGTATGTACAGCACTGTGTACAGTGTACAGTATGTACAGCACTGTGTACAGTGTACAGTATGTACAGCACTGTGTACAGTGTACAGTATGTACAGCACTGTGTACAGTGTGCAGTGTACAGTATGTACAACACTGTGTACAGTGTACAGTGTACAGTATGTACAGCACTGTGTACAGTGTACAGTATGTACAGCACTGTGTACAGTGTACAGTATGTACCGCACTGTGTACAGTGTACAGTATGTACAGCAGTGTGTACAGCACTGTGTACAGTATGTACAGCACTGTGTACAGTGTACAGTATGTACAGCAGTGTGTACAGCACTGTGTACAGTATGTACAGCACTGTGTACAGTGTACAGTATGTACAGCACTGTGTACAGTGTACAGTATGTACAGCACTGTGTACAGTGTACAGTATGTACAGCAGTGTGTACAGCACTGTGTACAGTATGTACAGCACTGTGTACAGTGTACAGTATGTACAGCACTGAGTACAGTGTACAGTATGTACAGCACTGTATACAGTGTACAGTATGTACAGCACTGTGTACAGTGTACAGTATGTACAGCACTGTGTACAGTGTACAGTATGTACAGCAGTGTGTACAGCACTGTGTACAGTATGTACAGCACTGTGTATAGTGTACAGTATGTACAGCACTGTGTACAGTGTACAGTATGTACAGCACTGTGTACAGTGTACAGTATGTACAGCACTGAGTACAGTGTACAGTATGTACAGCACTGTGTACAGTGTACAGTATGTACAGCACTGTGTACAGTGTACAGTATGTACAGCACTGTGTACAGTGTGTACAGCACTGTGTACAGTGTGTACAGCACTGTGTACAGTATGTACAGCACTGTGTACAGTATGTACAGTGCGTACAGCACTGTGTACAGTATGTACTGTGTACAGTGTGTACAGCACTGTGTACAGTGTACAGTATGTACAGCACTGTGTACAGTGTACAGTGTGTACAGCTCTGTGTACAGTGTACAGTATGTACAGCACTGTGTACAGTGTGTACAGCACTGTGTACAGTGTGTACAGCACTGTGTACAGTATGTACAGCACTGTGTACAGTATGTACAGCACTGTGTACAGTGTGTACAGCACTGTGTACAGTGTACAGTATGTACAGCACTGTGTACAGTGTACAGTGCGTACAGCACTGTGTACAGTATGTACAGTGTACAGTGTGTACAGCACTGTGTACAGTGTACAGTATGTACAGCACTGTGTACAGTGTACAGTGTGTACAGCACTGTGTACAGTGTACAGTGTGTACAGCACTGTGTACAGTGTACAGTGTGTACAGCACTGTGTACAGTATGTACAGCACAGTGTACAGTGTACAGTATGTACAGCACTGTGTACAGTGTAGAGTATGTACAGCACTGTTTGCAGTGTACAGTGTGTACAGCACTGTGTACAGTGTACAGTGTGTACAGCACTGTGTACATTGTACAGTATGAACAGCACTGTGTACAGTGTACAGTATGTACAGCGCTGTGTACAGTGTACAGTATGTACAGCGCTGTGTACACTGTACAGTATGTACAGCGCTGTGTACAGTGCACAGTGTGTACAGCGCTGTGTACAGCGATATAATGAAGTATTTTCCTGAAGGGGTTTTTCGTGTTCTCTGGGAACGGAACAGCTTCTTCGTAAGGTGAAGTATATTAGCTGGTTAGAAACATGTCAGTGTTTGTTTTTGAAAGGTTGTCGCTTTGGTTTAAGAAAAGTATTAATTACTTTTTGAATGTTAATGTTAACTAAATTTGTCTCAAGTGAAACATCACATTTTTCAACATTTGAATGTTGAGTTTTGGCTCAAATTTCACCTGCCCACAGAAACACACACACACAGACACACACAGATTATGCACACACAGACACACACACCCCGTCACACACAACTCTCACCTGCCCCTAGCATACACCTTGAAACATTGCCAAACAGACCATTTTTCAGAGTGGCTTTGAGGAAAGTTTTGCTCAAATCTATCCAAATCAAATTGTATTCTTCACATGCACCAAATACAACAGTGAATACCTACAGTGAATGCTAACTTACAACAGTGAATACCTACAGTGAATGCTAACTTACAACAGTGAATACCTACAGTGAATGCTAACTTACAACAGTGAATACCTACAGTGAATGCTAACTTACAACAGTGAATACCTACAGTGAATGCTAACTTACAACAGTGAATACCTACAGTGAATGCTAACTTACAACAGTGAATACCTACAGTGAATGCTAACTTACAACAGTGAATACCTACAGTGAATGCTAACTTACAACAGTGAATACCTACAGTGAATGCTAACTTACAACAGTGAATGATATATAATAATAATATAATATGCTAACTTACAACAGTGAATACCTACAGTGAATACCTACAGTGAATGCTAACTTACAACAGTGAATACCTACAGTGAATACCTACAGTGAATGCTAACTTACAAGCCCCTAACCAACAATGCAGTTTAAAAAAGATGAATAATAATTTGAAATAAAAGGAACAAGGTAAACTGATCCACAGGTTGTCTGTGAGGAGAACATATCACTCCAGAGAATGTTGTTTCTAATGAATTCCTAGCTGTATATCAATGGATCATTACGACATGACTTTAAACCGGATGGATGGAAAAGGTGCTGGAGTAAATCACCAACCAAGCTGATGTGTTAGTTTGACTGTATAGAAGTGGGCCTATACGTACACAATTCAGCGCTGAAGAAGAACACGCTATTTACGAGCTAATAGAGTAAGACTTCGTAAATACATTGATAATAAAAAAAAAATAATGGGTCAAATCTTTGTCAGAGACATTGAACTCTCTGGATGAACATGTGAGGAAATATTAATACATTATCCAGTCTATCGTTTCCAGATATGGATTTAAAACCATATAGAAACACCATTTGAGACCCACCATGTATGGTTGCCACTCGTAGCTATGTCACATTAACGATTCTTTATCCTCCTCCTATGGGACCTTAAATTCGTATTTTATTGAGCAGGGTTTAGGGAGTTCATATCGTCTTTGGAAGACCGTATAAGTAGGATGAAGTTGGAGGAGTTTAAAACCCAACCTTATGTGATTATTTAGTAAGTATCTGTATCCTAAGTTTCAACATGAAATCCACTGTGGTGCTTCCAGC
The DNA here is from genome assembly GCF_021184085.1 of Oncorhynchus gorbuscha. Lineage (NCBI taxonomy): Eukaryota > Metazoa > Chordata > Actinopteri > Salmoniformes > Salmonidae > Oncorhynchus > Oncorhynchus gorbuscha. The sequence continues at coordinate 119,189 of NW_025746326.1, forward strand.
ATCATGATCCAATTAAATGTGTGATAGTTTGGCAGTACCTTTTACAGGGAGTCATGCTGCAATCCTCTGACTGAGCCACAGGAACCACCTAGGCCCCAGAATGTGATAAATCACCAGCTTAGAAGGAACGGTAGGAATCGGTGAAATGTTTCCACAGCTACAGGTGTTTTTGTTTTCTCATGATTTGGTTTGGTCTAATTGTGTTGCTGTCCAGGGGCTCAGTGGGGTCTGTTTGTGTATCTGAACAGAGCCCCAGGACCAACTTGCTTAGGGGACTCTTCTCCCTCTGCTTAGGGGACAATTCTTTGTTTTGGAAGGTTTGGGAGTCGCTTCCTTTTAGTTGACTGTAGAATTTAGCGTCTCTTTTCTGGATTTTGATAATTAGCGGGTATTGGCCTAATTCTGCTCTGCGTGCATTATTTGGTGTTTTACGTTGTACACGGAGGATATTTTTTGCACAATTCTGCATACAGTGTCGCAATTTGGTGTTTGTCCCATTTTGTGAATTCTTGGTTGGTGAGCGGACCCCAGATCTCACAACCATAAAGGGCAATTGGTTCTATAACTGATTTTTTAAAGTTTTTTTGCCAGATCCTAATTGGTATGTTGAATTTTATGTTCCTTTTGATGGCATAGAATGCCCTTCTTGCCTTGTCTCTCAGATCGTTCACAGCTTTGTGGAAGTTACCTGTGGCTCTAATGTTTAGGCCAAGGTATGTATAGTTTTGTGTGTGTTCTTGGGCAACAGTGTCTAGATGGAATTTGTATTTGTGGTCCTGGCGACTGGACCTTTTTTGGAACAACATTATTTTGGTCTTACTGAGATTTACTGAAACTGTGCAGAAGATCTAGGTGCTGCTGTCTGCCCTCCTTGGTTGGTGACAGAAGCACCAGATCATCAGTAAACAGTAGACATTTGACTTCAGATTCTAGTAGGCTGAGGCCAGGTGCCCCAGACTTTTCTAGTGCCCTCGCCACTTCGTTGATATATATGTTGAAGAGGGTGGTGCTCTGCAAGCAGAGTCTGAACATCAGAGAGGATGGCATTGTCTCCCTTAATCCGTGCAATGGCTACTGCTTTCAGGAGTTTCAGGCTGCTTACCACTCTCTCCCAAAATACATCATCCAGGAGGATCCTGTTGATGGGACTGTCCATATCGGCAGACTGTGATATGGCCATTTCTTGGAGAGACTCTTTCCCCTCCAGGAGACTGTCAAACATGATGACAACACCACCCCAATGGGTGTTGCTGGGCAGCTTCAATGTGGTGCTCTTATTCTTCTCACTTTGCATGGTGAGGTAGATTGCTGCTATAACTTGATGACCCTGTCAGGACCCAGTTACGAACCCGGGTCTCCGGAGTGAGAAACAGTCACTTAACCAACTGAGCCACGAATAGTCGGCAGAACCCAGAAGATGAGGCAGACACAGCAGTACTTGAGACGGTGTATTTAATGAAGTAAAAAGTGAAGTTCTTCAGGAAAACATGTAACTCCACAACCTCAAAAGGAATCCTACAAGAACAAAGGTAATCCTCCAAGACAAAAAAGGTAAATCCACAAGGTGGAAGGTAAAGCACAAAAAGCCTCAAAAGATACTCAAAAAAACAAACAAACAAGAACAAAAAACAGAATTCCACAAGAGAGTCCACCGGGATCAACAAGAGTTCTCAGAGTACTAGGGCTGGGTGCTAACATACAAACACAGAGCAAAGAACAGAGGAAAACAAAGGGTTTAAATACAATCAGGGGAAACGAGGCACAGGTGCAAATAATAATGGGGATCAAGGGAAAACAAAAGGTCAAAAGGCACAATGGGGGCATCTAGTGTCCAAAAACCGGAACAACCCTGGCCAAATCCTGACAGACCCTTCACATACCTAACCATTTCCTTGGCTCTCTTGTAGAATGTATCCATTGTTTTCAGTGCCATGATGTCCTTGAGGAGCAGATTCAATGCATGGGCAGCACAGCCAATGGGTGTGATGTGAGCATAGGACTCCTCCACTTTAGACCAAGCAGCCTTCATGTTTGCAGCATTGTCTTTTACCAGGGCAAATACCTCTTGTGGTCCAAGGTCATTGATGACTGCCTTCAGCTCATCTGCAATGTAGAGATCAGTGTGTCTGTTGTCCCTTGTGTCTGTGCTCTGGTAGAATACTGGTTTGGGGGTGGAGATGATGTAGTTAATTATTCCTTGCCCACGAACATTCAACCACCCATTAGAGATGCTTGCAATACAGTCTGCTTTCTCTATGATTTGCTTGACCTTCACTTGAACTCTGTTGAACTCTGCATCCAGCAAATGAGTAGATAAAACATGTCTGGTTGGAGGGGTGTATGCTGGGTGAATCTCTTCCAATACACATTGCCTGTGCGCATCAGAGGTGAACCAGTTGCATACACATTGCATATACAGTTCGAGCAAGATATTTATCAGCATTTCTCTGACTGCGTTCCTCCATTGAGTAAAATAAAACTTCTGATTCCAGGAGGACCATGAGCTGCTGCTATCGATAAGGTGTCTGATTCATCATTTGGCAGGGACTTTTGTCAGAGGTTGCTTGTTGTGAGAGCTGAGGGAACTTCATGCACTTGGCCAGGTGATTCTGCATCTTTGTTACATTCTTCACATATGATTTGGCACAGTATTTGCAAATGTACACAGCTTTTCCTTCTGCATGAGCTGTGTTGAAATTCCTCCACACATCAGATAGTGCCCATGGCATTAGAAAAAAAGGAGAGAAAAAACACAAATACAATTCCATATACAGATAAATAGTTAAGCAGTTAGATTAAACAACGCCTTTGTAAGATAAATGTTTTAAAATGAAACATGTATGGAAACAGGTGAATTAACACTCCTGAGTCACCTGTTAACAGGTGAGAAATGATTTAACCTTTCTAGCACTCGGCAACATTCCGCTGAAAAGGCAGGGCTCGAAATTCAAAAATATTTTTGGGAAATATGTAACTTTCACACATTAACAAGTCCAATACAGCAAATGAAAGATAAACATCTTGTTAAAACCTCTTAAAGATCAGGTCTTTTTTTTCAACGTTTTGTTAAAAATTGCGCAAAATTTCAACGTCCTGCTACTCATGTCAGGAATATAGTACATGCATATGATTAATATGTGTGGATAGAAGACACTCTGAAGTTTCTAAAACTGGTTACATCATGTCTGTGACTATAACAGAACGTGATAACAAAAACCCCAAGGAAAACTGTTTACCAAAAATTTTTAAAATATCCATCCGCCAGTTGGCTGTATTGTCTATGGCAAGGGAAAATAGATAGCTCCCAGTTTACAAGTCCTACAGCTTCCACACAATGTCGCCAGTTTTGGCAATTGGGTTGAAGTTGTTCCTTGGTGAAATGAAGAAGAGGCACTTCATGTCATCCGGTACACGACAGGATGTTTTGGAAGAGAGAATATCGACCATCGTTTCAAGACCTGCAGCTATTGAATACACATCGCCCCGTGATTAATTTGATCGATTATTAACGTTTACTAATACCTAAAGTTGGATTACAAAAGTAGTTTGAAGTGTTTTGTCAAAGTTTATAGGCAACTTTTTTAATTTAAAAAAATGACATTGCGTTTTGGAAAGATGTTTTTTCCTGGATCAGACGGGCTTCATAAAGGGACATTTTGGGTATACATGCGATTTTTGTGTGATCTTTATGGGACCGGCGTTAAAGGTAATGAATGTTTTATATTTTACGCTAATTCTTTTGTTTTACGTCCCCTTCAGGTATTTCGGGGTGTTGCATGCTATCAGATAATAGCTTCTCATGCTTTCGCCGAAAAGCATTTTAAAAATCTGACTTGTTGGCTAGATTCACAATGAGTGTAGCTTTAATTCAGTACCCTGCATGTGTGTTTTAATGAAAGTTTGAGTTTTAGCGAGTACTATTAGCATTTGGCATTGCGCATTTGCATTTCCTGTTGGCTAAGTGAGACGCTAGCGTCTCACCTTGCTCTTCTACCCATCGTGTCCGATTTAAAAAATGCTTTACAGCTAAAGCACAACATATGATTATGTTAGGTCATAGCCAAGTCGAAAAAACACAGCCATTTTTCCAGCCAAAGATAGGAGTCAAAGATATTTTTCCAGCCAAAGATATAGATGAAATGAATCACTAACTTTTGATGATCTTTACCAGATGACACTCATAGGACATCATGTTACACAATACATGTATGTTTTATTCGATAATGTGCATATTTATATCCAAAAATCTCAGTTTACATTGGCTTCTTACGTGTAGTAATGTTTTGATTCCAAAACATCCGATGATTTTGCGGAAATACTCATAATAAACATTGATAAAAGATACAGCTGTTATTCACAGAATTAAAGATAGACTTCTACTTAATGCAACCGCTGTGTCAGATTTTTAAAAAACTTTACGGAAAAAGCATGATCTGACAACGGCGCTCAGAACCCAAAACAGCCAGAGGAATATCCGCCATTTTGGAATCAACAAAGTTAGAAACAACACCATAAATATTCACTTCCCTTTGATGACCTTCATCAGAAGGCACTCCCAGGAAACTCAGTTCGACAATAAATGACTGATTTGTTCCATAAAGTTCTATCATTTATGTCCAAATAGCCACTTGTTGTTAGCGTGTTCAGCCCAGTAATCCATCTTCATGAGGCGCAGGCACTTCATCCAGACAGAAACTCTAAAAGTTACGTTACAGTACTTTAGAAACATGTTAAACAATGTATGGAATCAATCTTTGGGATGTTTTAAACAAAAAACATCAATAATGTTCCAACCGGAGAATTCCTATATCTGAACAAATGCACGAGAACGAGAGCTAACTCTGTCGGGAGCGCGCGTCACGAGCCTGAGACACTCTGCCAGACCACTGACTCAAACAGGTCTCATGAGCCCCTCCTTTATAGCAGAAGCCTGAAACAAATTTCTAAAGATGGTTGACATCTAGTGGAAGCCGTAGGAAGTGCAAGTTGACCCCATTGACACTGTGTATTCAGTATGCCAAGCTTTGAAAAACTACAGATTTCCCACTTCCTGGTTGGAGATTTCTCAGGTTTTCGCCTGCCATATGAGTTCTGTTTTACTCACAGACATCATTCAAACAGTTTTAGAAATGTCAGAGTGTTTTCTATCCAATACTAATAATAATATGCAAATATTAGCATCTGGGACAGAGTAGGAGGCAGTTCACTCTGGGCACACTATTCATCCAAAAGTGAAAATGTTGTCCCCTATCCCAAAAAGGTTAAACACACTTTGCTGTAGGCTAGTATTACTAGTTAACAGAAAATCTTGTATGTCATATTAAATATTTTCACCCCACCCAGTATTGTAGTCAAAACTTACCAGAAAGCATGTAGTCCTTGGCTCAGACAGTGTAGTAGTATGGGCTCAATAGCATCTCATTAGTGTGCAAGATCTTGAGAATCAGCTGCAAGTGTGATGGAACAGTGCACTGCACAGGTGATGGAAGAATGCACTGTGCATGCAGAGGATTGCAATTCCATTGGGGATAGTTTAACCAAAATATGCCACAAGACTTCCAACAATTCCCTTGTGTATCACACAAATAAGTTCACTGTTATAAGTTAACTTTTTTTGATGAATTTAAGCGAAATGACCCAAATTCCAGGGCTTAACATCCCATGGAAAAATTCCAGAAATGTACCGTAAAGACTCTTTGCAACCCTAGTTGAGACAACATCTAACAATGACAGGCTACACTGTAAACCATGTTGTGTTGAGACAGGCTACACTGTAAACCAAGGTCTGTTGAGACTACATCTAACAATGACAGGCTACACTGTAAACCATGTTGTGTTGAGACAGGCTACACTGTAAACCAAGGTCTGTTGAGACTACATCTAACAATGACAGGCTACACTGTAAACCATGTTCTGTTGAGACTACATCTAACAATGACAGGCTACACTGTAAACCATGTTCTGTTGAGACTACATCTAACAATGACAGGCTACACTGTAAACCATGTTGTGTTGAGACAGGCTACACTGTAAACCAAGGTCTGTTGAGACTACATCTAACAATGACAGGCTACACTGTAAACCATGTTGTGTTGAGACAGGCTACACTGTAAACCAAGGTCTGTTGAGACTACATCTAACAATGACAGGCTACACTGTAAACCATGTTCTGTTGAGACTACATCTAACAATGACAGGCTACACTGTAAACCATGTTCTGTTGAGACTACATCTAACAATGACAGGCTACACTGTAAACCATGTTCTGTTGAGACTACATCTAACAATGACTACATCTAACAATGACTACATCTAACAATGACAGGCTACACTGTAAACCATGTTCTGTTGAGACTACATCTAACAATGACAGGCTACACTGTAAACCATGTTCTGTTGAGACAGGCTACACTGTAAACCATGTTCTGTTGAGACTACATCTAACAATGACAGGCTACACTGTAAACCATGTTCTGTTGAGACTACATCTAACAATGACTACATCTAACAATGACAGGCTACACTGTAAACCATGTTCTGTTGAGACTACATCTAACAATGACTACATCTAACAATGACTACATCTAACAATGACAGGCTACACTGTCAACCATGTTCTGTTGAGACTACATCTAACAATGACTACATCTAACAATGACAGGCTACACTGTAAACCATGTTCTGTTGAGGCTACATCTAACAATGACAGCCTACACTGCAAACCATGTTCTGTTGAGACTACATCTAACAATGACAGGCTACACTGTAAACCATGTTCTGTTGAGACAGGCTACACTGCAAACCATGTTCTGTTGAGACTACATCTAACAATAACAATGACATGTTCTGTTGAGCAATGACAGGCTACACTGTAAACCATGTTCTGTTGAGAAAGGCTACACTGTAAACCATGTTCTGTTGAGACTACATATAACAATGACAGGCTACACTGTAAACCATGTTCTGTTGAGACAGGCTACACTGTAAACCATGTTCTGTTGAGACAGGCTATACTGTAAACCATGTTCTGTTGAGAAAGGCTACACTGTAAACCATGTTCTGTTGAGACTACATCTAACAATGACAGGCTACACTGTAAACCATGTTCTGTTGAGACAGGCTACACTGTAAACCATGTTCTGTTGAGACTACATCTAACAATGACAGGCTACACTGTAAACCATGTTCTGTTGAGACAGGCTACACTGCAAACCATGTTCTGTTGAGACTACATCTAACAATGACAGGCTACACTGTAAACCATGTTCTGTTGAGAAAGGCTACACTGTAAACCATGTTCTGTTGAGACTACATCTAACAATGACAGGCTACACTGTAAACCATGTTCTGTTGAGACAGGCTACACTGTAAACCATGTTCTGTTGAGACAGGCTACACTGTAAACCATGTTCTGTTGAGAAAGGCTACACTGTAAACCATGTTCTGTTGAGACTACATCTAACAATGACAGGCTACACTGTAAACCATGTTCTGTTGAGACAGGCTACACTGTAAACCATGTTCTGTTGAGACTACATCTAACAATGACAGGCTACACTGCAAACCATGTTCTGTTGAGACTACATCTAACAATGACAGGCTACACTGTAAACCATGTTCTGTTGGAGAAAACTAGACCAGGTCATCGGCATAGAGAAGGAGCTTCATTTCTTTGTTGTCTAGGAGGAGCCCAGGAGCTGTAGATAACTGTTTTGAAAATTCATCAATATAGATATTTAAACAATGTTGGGGACAGATTGAACCCTCATCCCTTTGTGAGAAAAAAAAAACATTTAAAAAAGCCCCAATTTTAACACATTTATTTTCATTGTATATTGATATTATAACATCATAGGGTCCTTCTCCAATTCCACGTTGAATGAGTTTGAGGGAGAATCCTTTATGCCAGATGGAGTTGAATGATTTCTTGAAGTCGATAAAGCACGCACATATTTGACCCAGGGTGGATTGATAAACATGTCTTTTTACAAGGGTGTGTAGGATGTCGATGTTGTCAGGTGTTCTTTGTTTCGGCAGGGAGACGCTGTTTTCGTTGAGAGAAATCTGTATTCTCGCATTTCTTATGTTACAGAAAACCTTCCCCAGATTACTGGGCACACTCATTCCACAATAATTATTAGGGTCATATTTGTCTCCACTTTTGAATATGGGCATTATTACGCCTTTATTCCGTAATTCTAGAATGTATCCTACATTCAACACCAGAGTGAAGAGCTTGAGTGTGGCTTCCTGCAGCTTAGGGCTGTTTTTCTTCAGTATCTCATTGCAGATACCGTCTGGCCCAAAAGCTTTACCGCATTTGAGGGCTTTGATTTTCTATTTCAGCTCTGTTATTATGATGGGTATACAGTGCTTTCAGAAAATATTCTTACCCCTTGACTTATTCCACATTTTGTTGTGTTACAGCCTGAATTCAAAATGGATTAGATGTTTTATTTTTCTCTCACCCATCTACGCACAATACCCCATAATGACAAAGTGAAACTTGCTTTTAGAATTTTTTTCACATTTATTGAAAATGAAACAGAAATATCTCATTTACATAAGTATTCACACTCCTCAGTCAATAATTTGTAGAAGCACCATTGGCAGCGATTACAGCTGAGTCTTTCTGGGTAAAAGCCTCTAAGAGCTATCCACTGCTGTATTGTGCAACATTTCCTCATTATTCTTTTCAAAATTCTTCAAGCTCTGTCAAATTGGTTGTTGATCATTGCTAGAAATATTTTTTAAGTAGATTTAAGTCAAAATTAACTCGGGCCACTCAAGAACATTCACTGTCTTCTTGGTAAACAATTCCAGTGTAAATGTGTCCTTGTGTTTTAGGTTATTGTCCTGTTGAAAGGTGAACTTCTCTCCCACTGTCTGGTGGATAGCAGACTGAACCTGTCACGCCCTGACCTGTTCCTTTTTTATGTCTCTATTTTGGTTTGGTCGGGGCGTGAGTTGGGGTGGGCATTCTAGGTTGTTTTTCTATGTTTTCTTTTCTATGAGTTTGGCCTGGTATGGTTCCCAATCAGAGGCAGCTGTCTATTGTTTTCTCCGATTGAGAACCATACTGAGGTAGCCTTTTCCCACCTGGTGTTTGTGGGTAGTTGTTTCCTGTTTTTGTGTTTTCACCTTTCAGGACTTTCAATTTAAATTTCTTACATTCACTTGGTTATCTTATATTTTCGTGTTCTGTTCTAATAAATGATCATGGACACTTACCACGCTGTCTTTTGGTTCGATCCTTCCTACTCCTCATCCGATGAAGATGAAGATCGTTACAGAACCAGGTTTTCCTCTAGGATTTTGCCTGTGGATAGCTCCATTACATTAATTATTTCCTGAAACTCCCCAGTGTTTAACAACATAATCGCTGGAAGCAGTTTGGGGTGGGGCGACGGGGTTTGGGGGTGGGGTGCTGCGACGGGGCTATATTGGTCTGACAATGCAGGACTAGTAAAGGCCCAGTGCTCTACTTTGTGTTTATGCATGATTATGTTTTATTCTGATATTTCTGGGGGTGCTGCACACCCTCAGCACCTACAGTGCCTTGTGAAAGTATTCGGCCCCAATGAACTTTGCCACCTTTGCCACATTTCAGGCTTCAAACATAAAGATATAAAACTGTATTTTTTTTGTGAAGAATCAACAACAAGTGGGACACAATCATGAAGTGGAACGACATTTATTGGATATTTCAAACCTTTTTAACAAATCAAAACTGAAAAATTGGGCATGCAAAATTATTCAGCCCCTTTACTTTCAGTGCAGCAAACTCTCCAGAAGTTCAGTGAGGATCTCTGAATGATCCAATGTTGACCTAAATGACTAATGATGATAAATACAATCCACCTGTGTGTAATCAAGTCTCGGTATAAATGCACCTGCACTGTGATAGTCTCAGAGGTCCGTTAAAAGCGCAGAGAGCATCATGAAGAACAAGGAACACACCAGGCAAACCTTAACAAATCAAAACTGAAAAATTGGGCATGCAAAATTATTCAGCCCCTTTACTTTCAGTGCAGCAAACTCTCTCCAGAAGTTCAGTGAGGATCTCTGGAATGATCCAATGTTGACCTAAATGACTAATGATGATAAATACAATCCACCTGTGTAATCAAGTCTCGGTATAAATGCACCTGCACTGTGATAGTCTCAGAGGTCCGTTAAAAGCGCAGAGAGCATCATGAAGAAAAGAACACACCAGGCAAACCTTTTAACAAATCAAAACTGAAAAATTGGGCATGCAAAATTATTCAGCCCCTTTACTTTCAGTGCAGCAAACTCTCTCCAGAAGTTCAGTGAGGATCTCTGAATGATCCAATGTTGACCTAAATGACTAATGATGATAAATACAATCCACCGTGTGTAATCAAGTCTCAGGCATAAATGCACCTGCACTGTGATAGTCTCAGAGGTCCGTTAAAAGCGCAGAGAGCATCATGAAGAACAAGGGAACACACCAGGCAAACCTTTTTAACAAATCAAAACTGAAAAATTGACTGTGCCTCCCCCTTTCCT